>NW_025226173.1:0-2044 GCF_018294505.1 Triticum aestivum | reverse complement strand
CTAAAGTGCCACCACGTGGCACGAGCCAGGCCTGGGTGCGGGTAGACCATTAGTACCGGTTGGTAACACCAACCGGTACTAAATGTTTGCCGGGGGGGGGGGGTTATTTTCATTTTTCCTTTAATTTTGTGTTTTCCATTTAATTCTTTTTTGTTTGCTGGTATTTACGATACTACATATTGTACACGTTATGCATATATATAAATAGAATTTCTCGTAGAACCGATCATATATATATACATATGATCGAATGTTCTCGCAATCGTAGTATGCACATAAATCATTCCCCGGCTCCTGCTTCATGGCCTGTACGAGAATAGAGTTCAATCAGATAATAATTAATCAAGCCTGATAATTAATGATATTGGAACTATAGAATTAAAGAGATTGCATGGTAGCTAGCTAGCTAGCTAGTACTACTTAATTAATTACCGTGGATCGATACCAATACAGTTTTTCTCTAAACGGGCCTGGAACGTCTTCGATGAACTTTTGCCAAGCCCTGCCGGCCCGCCGGCAAAGAAAATGAATAAAAGAGTTATTAATTAGTTGATATCAGGACATATATATAATGAGATTGAAATTACCTGTTGACTATCCCCTTCACGACTGAGTACTCTTTAGGTTCTTTAAGCAGTGAGTCCAGTATTTCAACTTTTCCTTCTTTAACTTTAATGTCTACCAAGATCCAGTGGAACCTGCATGCGCACTTTAATGTCTACCAAGATCCTGGTATCTAGCTAGTGACAAAAACAGAATTTGTAGTACAAGACAGTGTGGACTCACTGGAAGTTGTAAGGAAGTAGTATATCTGCATTGGTATTGAGGTGCTTCAAGAACTCTAGCATGTCATTCTCTACTTCTTGTTTATAATATTCATATGACCATGTCTCTTCATTAATGGTATTTGGGTCAATCAACCCAATGCCATGGCATCCAGCTTTTCTCATTTCTGACATCTTCATCCTGCATAATACCACAGAAAAGAATACAGTGAAGATAATTACAGGTAATGATCAACGAGAGCACTACAGCTAGCTTGAGACTTAAATTACAGAAAGAAATCACTTACAAACAATAGCAACTGACGATAGATTTGTCGAGTGCGTCTTAATTGAATAACTTAAACAGTTTTGTATACTCAATGGACAGAGCTAGCTTATGGAAGTGATCCTCTTCCTTGACTTTCACCATGAGGGACTGTAGATTGTGGGTCTTGCAAATTTCCATGTACCATTGATGCAATTCATACATTCTCGTTGGGAGATCCTTGACCTCCTCGGGCTTGACCAAAGGTTCGCCACGGACATATTTCCGTTTTATTTCCTCCTCTCTAAGTGGAGACATGGGCTCGATCTCGAGGAATTGTCCAACAGTCATACCGAGCATTTCAGCCTGCATTATATGCTCCTCGGTTATTACCAGATTGCCCAGCTGGGGAACGTTAACGGTTTGCCCACATATATATAGGGCGCCGGTACTCTTATGTGTTGTTGGCACAACAAGGGGGGGGTCGATTGTGTCGCCTGTTCTCCCAGCTGGGGAACAGTTTTCCCGCATTTTTTGCCAGCTGCTTGGCTCAAGCTCGAGCTCGACTCCTTCTGTACTCGTGCTCGTGTGCCTTCCTGATTTGGCGCTCATAGTCTGAGTCAACAGGCTTGGGAGCTGGTGGTCTAGCCATACGAATAAAGTGGTCAATCGTTTCCTCAGGCACTTTCTCCCTTGGCGGAGGTGCCAGTTTCGGTCCAAAATGGGCGTCCACTTGGGCCTTCACTATGGCTCTGTTTTTCTCCTCGGTCATGTTGTAAGGCCTCTGAGTAAGAGGAGCGAGGCTTGGACCATATTTATATCGCTTGCCTCCGCCTGTACCTCCTATACTACCTCGACTCGTAGCGCTACGCACCATAGCTGTGGCGGCTCTCTTCCCCGATTGCTGAGGCGGCGGAGACGGCTGACGTGGCTGAGTTGGAGCATGAGGAGTGGCCTGACGCTGTGCCGGACTTGAAGCAGGAGGAGTGGCCTCACGCGGTATCGGACTTGAAGC
>NW_025226172.1:100309-100984 GCF_018294505.1 Triticum aestivum | reverse complement strand
TGTGTTCAAAATGCACCATTTAAACACACATCATAATTTTTCAATCCTTTCTGACTTCATTTGTTATTTTTCATGCATTTACTAATTATTTTGAGCTATAAGACCGTAAAATTGAAAAGCATTTCAAATGAACTCTGAAAAGGTTGAAAGTTGGCATGGTATCATCATTTCATCCACATAGCATGTGCAAGATAGTTGAGAGGGTTACGGCAAAAACTGGATGCACTTCGTGTACAAAACGGACAATCTCTTTCAAAGTATCAGGATTTCATACGGAAACTTGTCTGTTACAAAGGGATTTCATTTTTTAAACTTATTTGAACTCCTGACTTTTTGTGTGTTCAAAATGCACCATTCAAAGCGACATCATCATTTTTCAATCCTTTCTGACTTCATTTGTTATTTATCATGCATTTACTAATTATTTTGAGCTATAAGACCATAAAATTGAAAAGCATTTCAAATGAACTCTGAAAAGGTTGAAAGTTGGCATGGTATCATCATTTCATCCACATAGCATGTGCAAGAAAGTTAAGAGGGTTACGGCAAAAACTGGATGCACTTCGTGTACAAAACGGACAATCTCTTTCAAAGTATCAGGATTTCATACGGAAACTCGTCTGTTAAAAAGGGATTTCATTTTTTAAAACTTATTTGAACTCCTGACTTTTTGTG
>NW_025226172.1:93756-94975 GCF_018294505.1 Triticum aestivum | reverse complement strand
AAGCCACATCATCATTTTTCAATTCTTTCTGACTTCATTAGTTATTTTTCATGCATTTTACAAATTATTCTGAGCTATAAGACCATGAAATCGAAAAGCATTTCAAATGAACTCTGAAAAGGTTGAAAGCTGACATGGTATCGTCATTTCATCCACATAGCATGTGCAAGAAAGTCGAGAGGGTTACGGCAAAAACTGGATGCACTTCGTGTACAAAACTGACAATCTCTTTCAAAGTATCAGGATTTCCTACGGAAACTCGTCTGTTACAAAGGGATTTCATTTTTAAAACTTATTTGAATTCCTGACTTTTTGTGTGTTCAAAATGCACCATTCAAAGCCACATCATCGTTTTTCAATCCTTTCTGATTTCATTTGTTATTTTTTGTGCATTTACTTATTATTTTGAGCTATAAGACCCTAAAATTGGAAAGCATCTCAAATGAACTCTGAAAAGGTTGAAAGTTGCCTTGGTATCATCATTTCATCCACATAGCATGTGCAAGAAAGTTAAGAGGGTTACGGCAAAAACTGGATGCACTTCGTGTACAAAACGGACAATCTCTTTCAAAGTATCGGGATTTCATACGGAAACTCGTCTGTTACAAAGGGATTTGATTTTTTAAAACTTATTTGAACTCCTGACTTTTTGTGTGTTCAAAATGCACCATTCAAAGCCACATCATCATTTTTCAATCCTTTCTCACTTCATTTGTTATTTTTCATGCATTTACTAATTATTTTGAGCTATAAGACTATGAAATTGAAAAACATTTCAAATGAACTCTAAAAAGGTTGAAAGTTGGCATGGTATCATCATTTCATCCACATAGCATGTGCAAGATAGTTGAGAGGGTTACGGCAAAAACTGGATGCACTTCGTGTACAAAACAGACAATCTCTTTCAAAGTATCAGGATTTCATATGGAAACTCATCTGTTACAAAGGGATTTCATTTTTTAAAACTTATTTGAACTCCTGACTTTTTATGTGTTCAAAATGCACCATTCAAAGCCACATCATCATTTTTCAATCCTTTCTGACTTCATTTGTTATTTTTCATGCATTTACTTATTATTTTGAGCTATAAGACCATAAAATTGAAAAGCATTTCAAATGAACTCTGAAAAGGTTGAAAGCTGGCATGGTATCATCATTTCATCCTCATAGCATGTGCAAGAAAGTTGAGAGGGTTACGGCAACAACTGGATGCAGTTCG
>NW_025226172.1:91058-93636 GCF_018294505.1 Triticum aestivum | reverse complement strand
ACAAAGGGATTTCATTTTTTAAAACTTATTTGAACTCCTGACTTCTTGTGTGTTCAAAATGCACCATTCAAAGCCACATCATCATTTTTCAATCCTTTCTGACGTCATTTGTTATTTTTCATGCATTAACTAATTACTTTGAGCTATAAGACCATCAAATTGAAAAGCATTTAAAATGAACTCTGAAAAGCTTGAAAGTTGGCATGGTATCATCATTTCATCCACATAGCATGTCAAGAAAGTTGAGAGGGTTACGGCAAAAACTGGATGCACTTCGTGTACAAAACGGACAATCTCTTTCAATGTATCAGGATTTCATACGGAAACTCGTCTGTTACAAAGGGATTTCATTTTTTAAAACTTATTTGAACTACTGAGTTTTTGTGTGTTCAAAATGTACCATTCAAAGCCACATCATCATTTTTCAATCCTTTCTGACTTCATTAGTTATTTTTCATGCATTTACTAATTATTTTGAGCTATAAGACCATGAAATCGAAAAGCATTTCAAATGAACTCTGAAAAGGTTGAAACTGGCATGGTATCCTCATTTCATCCACATAGCATGTGCAAGAAAGTTGAGAGGGTTACGGCAAAAACTGGATGCACTTCGTGTACAAAACTGACAATCTCTTTCAAAGTATTAGGATTTCATACGGAAACTCGTCTGTTACAAAGGGATTTCATTTTTTAAAACTTATTTGAACTCCTGACTTTTTGTGTGTTCAAAATGCACCATTCAAAGCCACATCATCATTTTTCAATCCTTTCTGACTTCATTTGTTATTTTTCATGCATTTACTAATTATTTTGAGCTATAAGACCCTAAAATTGGAAAGCATTTCAAATGAACTCTGAAAAGGTTGAAAGTTGCCTTGGTATCATCATTTCATCCACATAGCATGTGCAAGAAAGTTAAGAGGGTTACCGCAAAAACTGGATGCACTTCGTGTACAAAACGGACAATCTCTTTCAAAGTATCAGGATTTCATACGGAAACTCGTCTGTGACAAAGGGATTTCATTTTTTAAAACTTATTTGAGCTCCTGACTTTTTGTGTGTTCAAAATTCAACATTCAAAGAGACGTCATCATTTTTCAATCCTTTCTGACTTCATTTGTTATTTTTCATGCATTTACTTATTATTTTGAGCTATAAGGCCATAAAATTAAAAGCATTTCAAATGAACTCTGAAAAGGTTGAAAGTTGGCATGGTATCATTATTTGATCCATATAGCATGTGCAAGATAGTTGAGAGGGTTACGGCAAATACTGGATGCACTTCGTGTACAAAACGGACAATCTCTTTGAAAGTATCAGGATTTCATACGAAAACTCGTCTGATAAAAAGGGATTTCATTTTTTAAAACTTATTTGAACTCCTAACTTTTTGTGTGTTCAAAGTGCACCATTCAAAGAGACATCATCATTTTTCTATCCTTTCTGACTTCATTTGTTATTTTTCATGCATTTACTAATTATTTTGAGGTATAAGACCATAAAATTGAAAAGCTTTTCAAATGAACTCTGAAAAGGTTGAAAGTTGGCATGGTATCATCATTTCATCCACATAGCATGTGCAAGATAGTTGATAGGATTACGGCAAAAACTGGATGCACTTCGTGTACAAAACGGACGATCTCTTTCAAAGTATCAGGATTTCATACGGAAACTTGTCTGTTACAAAGGGATTTCATTTTTTAAAACTTATTTGAACTCCTGACTTTTTGTGTGTTCAAAATTCAACATTCAAAGCCACATCATCATTTTTCAATCCTTTCTAACTTCATTTGTTATTTTTCATGCATTTACTAAATATTTTGAGCTATAAGACCATAAAATTGAAAAGCATTTCAAATGAACTCTGAAAAGGTTGAATGTTGGCATGGTATCATCATTTCATCCACATAGCATGTGCAATAAAGTTGAGAGGGTTACGGCAAAAACTGGGTGCACTTCGTGTACAAAACGGACAATCTCTTTCAAAGTATCAGGATTTCATACGGAAACTCGTCTGTTACAAAGGGATTTCATTTTTTAAAACTTATTTGAACTCCTGACTTTTTGTGTGTTCAAAATGCACCATTCAAAGCCACATCATCATTTTTCAATCCTTTCTGACTTCATTTGTTATTTTTCATGCATTTACTAATTATTTTGAGCTATAAGACCATAAAATTGAAAAGCATTTCAAAGGAACTCTGAAAAGGTTGAAAGTTGGCATGGTATCATCATTTCATCCACATAGCATGTGCAAGAAAGTTAAGAGGGTTACGGCAAAAACTGGATGCACTTCGTGTACAAAACGGACAATCTCTTTCAAAGTATCAGGATTTCATATGGAAACTCGTCTGTTACAAAGGGATTTCATTTTTTTAAACTTATTTGAACTCCTGACTTTTTGTGTGTTCAAAATGCACCATTCAAAGCCACATCATCATTTTTCAATCCTTTCTAACTTCATTTGTTATTTTTCATGCATTTACTAACTATTTTGAGCTATAAGACCATAAAATTGAAAAGTATTTCCAATTAACTCTGAAAAGGTTGAAAGTTGGCATTGTATCATCATTTCATC
>NW_025226172.1:86613-88359 GCF_018294505.1 Triticum aestivum | reverse complement strand
GACGTCATTTGTTATTTTTCATGCATTAACTAATTACTTTGAGCTATAAGACCATCAAATTGAAAAGCATTTCAAATGAACTCTGAAAAGCTTGAAAGTTGGCATGGTATCATCATTTCATCCACATAGCATGTCAAGAAAGTTGAAAGGGTTACGGCAAAAACTGGATGCTCTTCGTGTACAAAACGGACAATCTCTTTCAATGTATCAGGATTTCATACGGAAACTCGTCTGTTACAAAGGGATTTCATTTTTTAAAACTTATATGAACTCCTGAGTTTTTGTGTGTTCAAAATGTACCATTCAAAGCCACATCATCATTTTTCAATCCTTTCTGACTTCATTAGTTATTTTTCATGCATTTTACTAATTATTTTGAGCTATAAGACCATGAAATCGAAAAGCATTTCAAATGAACTCTGAAAAGGTCGAAACTGGCATGGTATCCTCATTTCATCCACATAGCATGTGCAAGAAAGTTGAGAGGGTTACGGCAAAAACTGGATGCACTTCGTGTACAAAACTGACAATCTCTTTCAAAGTATCAGGATTTCATACGAAAACTCGTCTGTTACAAAGGGATTTCATTTTTTAAAACTTATTTGAACTTCTGAATTTTTGTGTGTTCAAAATGCACCATTCAAAGCCACATCATCATTTTTCAATCCTTTCTGACTTCATTTGTTATTTTTCATGCATTTACTAATTATTTTGAGCTATAAGACCCTAAAATTGGAAAGCATTTCAAATGAACTCTGAAAAGGTTGAAAGTTGCCTTGGTATCATCAATTCATCCACATAGCATGTGCAAGAAAGTTAAGAGGGTTACCGCAAAAAGTGGATGCACTTCGTGTACAAAACGGACAATCTCTTTCAAAGTATCAGGATTTCATACGGAAACTCGTCTGTGACAAAGGGATTTCATTTTTAAAAACTTATTTGAGCTCCTGACTTTTTGTGTGTTCAAAATTCAACATTCAAAGAGACGTCATCATTTTTCAATCCTTTCTGACTTCATTTCTTATTTTTCATGCATTTACTTATTATTTTGAGCTATAAGGCCATAAAATTAAAAGCATTTCAAAGTATCAGGATTTCATACGAAAACTCGTCTGATAAAAAGGGATTTCGTTTTTTAAAACTTATTTGAACTCCTGACTTTTTGTGTGTTCAAAGTGCACCATTCAAAGAGACATCATCATTTTTCTATCCTTTCTGACTTCATTTGTTATTTTTCATGCATTTACTAATTCTTTTGAGGTATAAGACCATAAAATTGAAAAGCTTTTCAAATGAACTCTGAAAAGGTTTAAAGTTGGCATGGTATCATCATTTCATCCACATAGCATGTGCAAGATAGTTGATAGGGTTACGGCAAAAATTGGATGCACTTCGTCTACAAAACAGACGATCTCTTTCAAAGTATCAGGATTTCATACGGAAACTTGTCTGTTACAAAGGGATTTCATTTTTTAAAACTTATTTGAACTCCTGACTTTTTGTGTGTTCAAAATTCAACATTCAAAGCCACATCATCATTTTTCAATCCTTTGTGACTTCATTTGTTATTTTTCATGCATTTACTAAATATTTTGAGCTATAAGACCATAAAATTGAAAAGCATTTCAAATGAACTCTGAAAAGGTTGAATGTTGGCATGGTATCATCATTTCATCCACATAGCATGTGCAATAAAGTTGAGAGGGTTACGGCAAAAACTGGGTGCACTTCGTGTACAAAACGGAC
>NW_025226172.1:82612-83130 GCF_018294505.1 Triticum aestivum | reverse complement strand
TCAACATTCAAAGAGACATCATCATTTTTCAATCCTTTCTGACTTCAATTGTTATTTTTCATGCATTTACTAAATATTTTGAGCTATAAGACCATAAAATTGAAAAGCATTTCAAATGACCTCTAAAAAGGTTGAATGTTGGCATGGTATCATCATTTCATCCACATAGCATGTGCAATAAAGTTGAGAGGGTTACGGCAAAAACTGGGTGCACTTCGTGTACAAAACGGACAATCTCTTTCAAAGTATCAGGATTTCATACGGAAACTCGTCGGTTACAAAGGGATTTCATTTTTTAAAACTTCTTTGAACTCTTGACTTTTTCTGTGTTCAACATGCACCATTCAAAGCCACATCATCATTTTTCAATCCTTTCTGACTTCATTTGTTATTTTTCATGCATTTACTAATTATTTTGAGCTATAAGACCATAAAATTGAAAAGCATTTCAAATGAACTCTGAAAAGGTTGAAAGTTGGCATGGTATCATCATTTCATCCACATAGCTTGTGCAAGAA
>NW_025226172.1:80505-82549 GCF_018294505.1 Triticum aestivum | reverse complement strand
AAGAAAGTTGAGAGGGTTACGGCAAAAACAGGATGCACTTCGTGTACAAAACGGACAATCTCTTTCAAAATATCAGGATTTCATACGGAAACTCGTCTGTTACAAAGGGATTTCATTTTTTTTAAAATTATTTGAACTCCTGACTTTTTGTGTGTTCAAAATGCACCATTCAAAGCCACATCATCATTTTTCAATCCTTTCTGACTTCATTTGTTATTTTTCATGTATTTACTAAATATTTTGAGCTATAAGACCATAAAATTGAAAAGCATTTCAAATGAACTCTGAAAAGGTTGAAAGTAGGCATGGTATCATCATTTCATCCACATAGCATGTGCAAGAAAGTTGAGAGGGTTACAGCAAAAACTGGATGCACTTCGTGTACAAAACGGACAATCTCTTTCAAAGTATCAGGATTTCATACGGAAACTCGTCTGTTACAAAAGGATTTCATTTTTTAAAACTTATTTGAACTCCTGACTTCTTGTGTGTTCAAAATGCACCATTCAAAGCCACATCATCATTTTTAATCCATTCCGACTTTATTTGTTATTTTTCATGCATTTGCTAATTACTTTGAGCTATAAGACTATAAAATTGAAAAGCATTTCAAATGAACTCTGAAAAGTTGAAAGTTGGCATAGTATCATCATTTCATCCACATAGCATGTGCAAGAAATTTGAGAGGGTTACGGTAAAAAGTGGATGCACTTCGTGTACAAAATGGAAAATCTCTTTCAAAGTATCAGGATTTCATACGGAAATTCGTCAAAGGGATTTCATTTTTTAAAACTTATTTGAACTCCTGACTTTTTGTATGTTCAAAATACACCATTCAAAGCCACATCATCATTTTTCAATCCTTTCTGACTTCATTTGTTATTTTTCATGCATTTACTAATTACTTTGAGCTATAAGACCATAAAATTGAAAAGCATTTCAAATGAACTCTGAAAAGGTTGAAAGTTGGCATGGTATCATCATTTCATCCACATAGCACGTGCAAGAAAGTTGAGAGGGTTACGGCAAAAACTGGATGCACTTCGTGTACAAAACGGACAATCTCTTTCAAAGTATCAGGATTTCATACGGAAACTCATCTGTTACAAAGGGATTTCATTTTTTAAAACATATTGGAACTCCTGACTTTTTGTGTGTTCAAAATGTACCAGTCAAAGCCACATCATCATTTTTCAATCCTTTCTTACTTCATTAGTTATTTTTCATGCATTTACTAATTATTTTGAGCTATAAGACCATGAAATTGAAAAGCATTTCAAATTAACTCTGAAAAGGTTGAAAGTTGGGATGGTATCATCATTTCATCCACATAGCATGTGCAAGAATGTTGAGAGGGTTACGGCAAAAACTAGATGCACTTCGTGTACAAAACGGACAATCTCTTTCAAAGTATCAGGATTTCATACGGAAACTCGTCTGTTACAAAGGGATTTCATTTTTTTAAACTTATTTGAACACCTGACTTTGTGTGTGTTCAAAATGCACCATTCAAAGCCATATCATCATTTTTCAATCCTTTCTGACTCCATTTGTTATTGTTCATGCATTTACTAATTATTTTGAGCTATAACACCCTAAAATTGGAAAGCATTTCAAATGAACTCTGAAAAGGTTGAAAGTTGGCATGGTATCATCATTTCATCCACATAGCATGTGCAAGAAAGTTGAGAGGGTTACGGCAAAAACTGGATGCACTTCGTGTACAAAACGGACGATCTCTTTCAAAGTATCAGGATTTCATCGAAAACTCGTCTGTTACAACGGGATTTCATTTTTTAAAACTTATTTGAACTCCTGACTTTTTGTGTGTTCAAAATTCAACATTCAAAGAGACATCATCATTTTTCAATCCTTTCTGACTTCATTCGTTATTTTTCATGCATTTACTAATTATTTTGAGCTATAAGACCATAAAATTGAAAAGCATTTCACATGAACTCTGAAAAGGTTGAAAGTTGGCATGGTATCATCATTTCATCCACATAGCATGTGCAAGATAGTTGAGAGGGTTACGGCAAAAACT
>NW_025226172.1:79469-80495 GCF_018294505.1 Triticum aestivum | reverse complement strand
AAAAGGTTGAAAGTTGGCATGGTATCATCATTTCATCCACATAGCACGTGCAAGAAAGTTGAGAGGGTTACGGCAAAAACTGGATGCACTTCGTGTACAAAACGGACAATCTCTTTCAAAGTATCAGGATTTCATACGGAAACTCGTCTGTTACAAAGGGATTTCATTTTTTAAAACATATTGGAACTCCTGACTTTTTGTGTGTTCAAAATGTACCAGTCAAAGCCACATCATCATTTTTCAATCCTTTCTTACTTCATTAGTTATTTTTCATGCATTTACTAATTATTTTGAGCTATAAGACCATGAAATTGAAAAGCATTTCAAATGAACTCTGAAAAGGTTGAAAGTTGGCATGGTATCATCATTTCATCTACATAGCATGTGCAAGAATGTTGAGAGGGTTACGGCAAAAACTGGATGCACTTCGTGTACAAAACAGACAATCTCTTTCAAAGTATCAGGATTTCATACGGAAACTCGTCTGTTACAAAGGGATTTCATTTTTTTTAACTTATTTGAACTCCTGACTTTGTGTGTGTTCAAAATGCACCATTCAAAGCCATATCATCATTTTTCAACCTTTCTGACTTCATTTGTTATTGTTCATGCATTTACTAATTATTTTGAGCTATAACACCCTAAAATTGGAAAGCATTTCAAATGAACTCTGAAAAGGTTGAAAGTTGGCATGGTATCATCATTTCATCCACATAGCATGTGCAAGAAAGTTGAGAGGGTTACGGCAAAAACTGGATGCACTTCGTGTACAAAACGGACGATCTCTTTCAAAGTATCAGGATTTCATACGAAAACTCGTCTGTTACAACGGGATTTCATTTTTTTAAACTTATTTGAACTCCTGACTTTTTGTGTGTTCAAAATTCAACATTCAAAGAGACATCATCATTTTTCAATCCTTTCTGACTTCATTCGTTATTTTTCATGCATTTACTAATTATTTTGAGCTATAAGACCATAAATTTGAAAAGCATTTCACATGAACTATGAAAAGGTTGAAAGTTG
>NW_025226172.1:78916-79459 GCF_018294505.1 Triticum aestivum | reverse complement strand
GTATCAGGATTTCATACGGAAACTCGTCTGTTACAAAGGGATTTCATTTTTTAAAACTTATTTGAACTCCTGACTTTTTGTGTGTTCAAAATGAACCATTCAAAGCCACATCATCATTTTTCAATCCTTTCTGACTTCATTTGTTATTTTTCATGCATTTACTAATTATTTTGAGCTATAAGACCCTAAAAGTGAAAAGCATTTCAATTGAACTATGAAAAGGTTGAAAGTTGGCATGGTATCATCATTTCATCCACATAGCATGTGAAAGAAAGTTGAGAGGGTTACGGCAAAAACTGGATGCCCTTCGTGTACAAAACGGACAATCTCTTTCAAAGTATCAGGATTTCATTCGGAAACTCGTCTGTTACAAAGGGATTTCGTTTTTTAAAACTTATTTGAACTCCTGACTTTTTGTGTGTTCAAAATGCACCATTCAAAGCCACATCATCATTTTTCAATCCTTTCTGACTTCATTTGTTGTTTTTCATGCATTTACTAATTATTTTGAGCTATAAGACCCTAAAATTCAAAAGCATTTCA
>NW_025226172.1:69856-73686 GCF_018294505.1 Triticum aestivum | reverse complement strand
AAAGTTGGCATGGTATCATCATTTCATCCACATAGCACGTGCAAGAAAGTTGAGAGGGTTACGGCAAAAACTGGATGCACTTCGTGTACAAAACGGACAATCTCTTTCAAAGTATCAGGATTTCATACGGAAACTCGTCTGTTACAAAGGGATTTCATTTTTTAAAACATATTGGAACTCCTGACTTTTTGTGTGTTCAAAATGTACCAGTCAAAGCCACATCATCATTTTTCAATCCTTTCTTACTTCATTAGTTATTTTTCATGCATTTACTAATTATTTTGAGCTATAAGACCATGAAATTGAAAAGCATTTCAAATGAACTCTGAAAAGGTTGAAAGTTGGCATGGTATCATCATTTCATCCACATAGCATGTGCAAGAAAGTTGAGAGGGTTACGGCAAAAACTGGATGCACTTCGTGTACAAAACGGACAATCTCTTTCAAAGTATCAGGATTTCATACGGAAACTCGTCTGTTACAAAGGGATTTCATTTTTTTTAACTTATTTGAACTCCTGACTTTGTGTGTGTTCAAAATGCACCATTCAAAGCCATATCATCATTTTTCAATCCTTTCTGACTTCATTTGTTATTTTTCATGCATTTACTAATTATTTTGAGCTATAACACCCTAAAATTGGAAAGCATTTCAAATGATCTCTGAAAAGGTTGAAAGTTGACATGGTATCATCATTTCATCCACATAGCATGTGCAAGAAAGTTGAGAGGGTTACGGCAAAAACTGGATGCACTTCGTGTACAAAACGGATGATCTCTTTCAAAGTATCAGGATTTCATACGAAAACTCGTCTGTTACAACGGGATTTCATTTTTTAAAACTTATTTGAACTCCTGACTTTTTCTGTGTTCAAAATTCAACATTCAAAGAGACATCATCATTTTTCATGCATTTACTAATTATTTTGAGCTATAAGACCATAAAATTGAAAAGCTTTTCAAACGAACTCTGAAAAGGTTGAAAGTTGGCATGGTATCATCATTTCATCCACATAGCATGTGCAAGATAGTTGATAGGGTTACGGCAAAAACTGGATGCACTTCGTGTACAAAACGGACGATCTCTTTCAAAGTATCCGGATTTCATACGGAAACTCGTCTGTTACAAAGGGATTTCATTTTTTAAAACTTATTTGAACTCCTGACTTTTTGTGTGTTCAAAATTCAACATTCAAAGCCACATCATCATTTTTCAATCCTTTCTGACTTCATTTGTTATTTTTCATGCATTTACTAAATATTTTGAGCTATAAGACTGTGACGCCCCCGATTTGACCGTACACTAATCATGCACGCAAATGTGTACGAACAATGTCAGGGACTCACGGGAAGATATCACAACACAACTCTAAAACATAAATAAGTCATACAAGCATCATAATACAAGCCAGGGGCCTCGAGGGCTCGAATACAAGTGCTCGATCACAGACGAGTTAGCGGAAGCTACAATATCTGAGTACAGACATAAGTTAAACAAGTTTGCCTTAAGAAGGCTAGCACAAACTGGGATACAGATCGAACGAGGCGCAGGCCTCCTGCCTGGGATCCTCCTAACTACTCCTGATCGTCGTCAGCGGGCTGCACGTAGTAGAAGGCACCTCCAGTGTCGTAGGAGTCGTCATCGACGGTGGCGTCTGGCTCCTGGGCTCCAGCATCTGGTTGCGACAACCAGATAGAAAGGAAAGGGGGAAAAGAGGGAGAGAAGCAACCATGAGTACTCATCCAAAGTACTCGCAAGCAAGGAGCTACACTACATATGCATGGGTATATGTGTAAAGGGGCATATCAGTGGACTGAACTGCAGAATGCCAGAATAAAAGGGAGATAGCTAGTCCTGTCGAAGACTACGCTTCTGGACATCTCCATCTTGCAGCATGTAGAAGAGAGTAGATTGAAGTCCTCCAAGTAGCATCGCATAGCATAACCCTACCCGGCGATCCCCTCCTCGTCGCCCTGTTAGAGAGCGATCACCGGGTTGTATCTGGCACTTGGAAGGGTGTATTTTATTCAGTATCCAGTTCTAGTTGTCATAAGGTCAAGGTACAACTCCGGGTCATCCTTTTACCGAGGGACACGGCTATTCGAATAGATAAACTTCCCTGCAGGGGTGCACCACATAACCCAACACGCTCGATCCCATTTGGCCGGACACACTTTTCTGGGTCATGCCCGGCCTCGTAAGATCAACGCGTCGCAGCCCCACCTAAGCACAACAAAGAGGTCAGCACGCCGGTCTAATCCTAAGCGCGCAGGGGTCTGGGCCCATCGCCCTATGCACACCTGCACGTTGCGTACGCGGCCGGAAGCAGACCTAGCCTAGTGGCGTTCCAGTCCAATCCGGCGCGCGCCACTCAGTCGCTGACGTCAAGAAGGCTTCGGCTGATACCACAACGCCGGGATACCCATAACTACTCCCGCGTAGATGGTTAGTGCGTATAGACCAAATGGCCAGACTCAGATCAAATACCAAGATCTCGTTAAGCGTGTTAAGTAACCGCGAACGCCGACCAGGGCCAGGCCCACCTCTCACCTAGGCGGTCTCAACCTGCCCTGTCGCTCCGCCACAAAGATCCACTTGCGGGTACTCCTACGAGCCGACCCGACTTTAGTCATCACATGTGTCATGTATATAGTATATAAGTATATACCCGTGATCACCGCCCAGGTGATCACGGCCCGATAGTATAGCACAGCAGACGGACAAGAATGTAGGGCCACTGATGGAAATCTAGCATCCTATACTAAGCATGTAGGATTGCATGTAAAGGTATCAAAAGTAGTAGCAAGGATAGGCTATGCATCAGGATAGGATATCGAAAAGCAGTAACATGCTACACTACTCTAATGCAAGCAGTATAGAGAAGAATAGGCGATATCTGGTGATCTGGGGGGTTGGCTTGCCTGGTTGCTCTGGCAAGTAGGAGGGGTCGTCGACTCCGTAGTCGAACTGGGCAGCAGTAGTGTCGGTCTCGTAGTCTTCCGGAGAGAAGAGGGGGGAAGAAACAGTAAATACAATGCAAACATAAGCATGACGATGCGTGACATGAAAATGAGCGGTGCTAGGTGTGTCCTAACGCGACAGTAGGTGGTACCGGCGAAGGGGGGAACATCCGGGAAGTATTCCCGATGTTTCGCGTTTTCGGACAGACGGACCGGAGGGGGAAAGTTGCTAGTTCGATAGGTTAGGGAGGTGTGGTGGACGAACGGACTGCGTATTCGGATTCGTCTCGTCGTTCTGAGCAACTTTCACATAGAAAACATTTTCATCCGAGTTACGGTTTAAAAGATATGAATTTTCAAATTTTATTTGAATTTCTGGAATTATTTGAATTAAGCAAAAATGTATTATGACGTCAGCATGAGGCAATGCTGACGCCAGTAGGTCAACAGAGCGACTGACCAGGTCAAACTGACCAGTGGGCCCCACCTGTCATAGACAGTGGGCTATAAGAAGATTAAACTAATTAATTTTTATTTAATTAACTACTGGGCCCACCTGTGAGTGAGTGATTAGATTAATTAATTAGTTTTAATTATAAAAACATTTTTCTTTTCTCTTTTTTTTTAATTTTGCGGCGGGCCCGCATGTCAGTGGCTGGGCCTGCCCAGTCAGCACGTTGACTGGGTTGACCCAGTCAACGGGGCCTGCGGGGCCCGCTGGCAGTGGCCCTGGGGTGGCCCCAGGCCAGCCACGTTGGCGGCCGGCGCCGGAGCGACTCCGACGAGCCAAACGCGGCGGCGCGGCTCGGGAGGGGCGCGGGTTTCGCGCACAGGGGGTCTGCGGGGTTGTGGCTGGGCGCGTTCGACGCG
>NW_025226172.1:61078-68692 GCF_018294505.1 Triticum aestivum | reverse complement strand
CTTCTCCTTTTTCTTTTTCTTTGTCTGTGTTCTTTTGCATTTTCTTTTTATTTGTTTATTTTCTTTTCTGTTTTATTTCATTTAAAAGTATTTAGGTATTTTATAAAAATGTGTTTTCTCCACCATAATTACCAGTGTATTATTTGGCACCCACCGAACATTTTTGTTTAAATTTTTGAAAACTTTTATTTTCCACTTTAAATTTAATTGAAGTTTGAATTAGGAGTTTGAAAAGAAATGTGTTCCAAATGTGATCAAGCCCTGTTTAGCAACATGATTAGCTTAATCACAGAGGGTTACTGTAGCATGATTCTCGGGGTGTTACAAATCTCCTCCACTACAAGAAATCTCGTCCCGAGATTTAAGAGGGGAAGTAAGGGGGAAGGGATTTGGTCGCGAAATTCTAACGAGTCTTCTCGGTCTTGGTTGCTATTCTCAAAGCGGTTGATCCATTACGTTGATGTCTTCATTTTCCAGCTTCAGGTCATCATGATGAAGCTGGCATCCTTACTTTTGGAACTCCATCGTACTTACGAAGGACAAGGGGTAACTTCGGAATAACAGGCCTCTGAACGGTTGACTATCTGGTTGATAACATCGGGAAAGGTGGCGGAAAGTAACTCTCGAATGGAAATTTAAGACAATATCGAGAGCAAAGTAAGGAGGTATCGTGGGGAAGTTTCGAGCGGGTAGGCAATCGTTTGATGCCTGAAGGGTTCTGAGCAACGGGAATAAGTATTGTGTCTGATACCAAAATTGATGATCTCACGAAAGGTGGCACGTGAATTACATACGAAGCCAAGCGTCAGGAATAACCTTGGGAACAAGGGGTGTACAAGAGAGTCAGGTTTCGATCCTGTGGAACTGTGGGTTATGGGCCCACCATGTGGGTTAAAAATAGGAGCGGTGACATCTCGCACGGTCATGATAGCAAGGCATGTCAGGGAACACCCTGTCAGTTATGTCGGCAACACGTTGGTACCAAGGGCGAGGGACGAAGAGAACCATTTTCCTGCTCGTTCAAACGAGGCGGACCATTAGGCAAAGTTCTCGTCCATCAGTGGTTACCGAAATGTCACCAACAATAGTAACAGGGTCTTACTGACAGAGCTGTACACCGAGGTGTTTACATGAGCAGGAGAATATTACTGCTTAGATCATATAGATCACCAGAAAGGTTAAACCAAACAATGGAAAGGAAAATATGATTATTAGATTAAACAGAAGAATGGAAAGGAAAATGTGTTTAAACACATATTTCAAGGGTATATCCTTCCCAAGGACAAGCTGAGCATGATATTCATGACAGGATATAATGTAGAAAACTCTTTAGGTAGGGGAGAGAAATTTCATGACATTACCCATACAACGGTGTTTGGATAATTGAGCAGGAAACATTTAGCATTGGGCTTCAAATGTTCCTATTGAAAATCGGAGTACCATAGACATGCTTCGAGATAGCATTGACATGGTCAACAGGGGAAGATCAGACTTTGGAAAAAAAAGGATCCATCAGGAACAACTTATAGAATAAGTCTTACAATTTCCTCATGGAAGAACAGCTAACCTGGCTAAAAGGAAAAACTTATAACAATAGGGCCTCCCGCCAGGTGTGCTGGGTATCATCACCTTACCGGGTCATAAATAGGCCAATGTTATATCTCTTGGAAATATGTTCCAACCATCATATCTGACCGAGATTCAGATCTGATTGGTGTCAGGATAACTCAGACTTAGGAGGCCTGAGAAGAAAAGGTGCAACACAAATTGTCGAAACGACATCGAAGATTCTCGGGAGATGAACTATGGAAGCGAGTTCCGAACAAGGGTTCATAATTAAATCAAGGAGAGGTGAGGAGGTGACTGCTTGACTCAGCGACAATCCATTGAGATTTCCAAAGGATGGATTTCCACCACTATGTGAACAAGGAGATAACATTAGCTAGATCGAATGACTTAATGATGTATGCTCGAGGAAAACATACACAGTTAAACATTGGTTGAAATGTGCAACCGAAATATGGGCTAGGTAGCACAATCAATGTTCGAATGATGATTCATTAAACCATAGACGTAGAATGAAACTATAGACCAATGACTTCAAAGCAATAGGGTTGCTAGAAGTTCAGAATTTACACATCACAGACCATTTGTTGGTATTCCTTTTAGAAACAACACGGGGACCAAGAAGAATGGTGATGGGAAGAAGTATCACTGTACCAAGATGTCATGCGAGGTGGTGAAATTCTTACGACATACTTGACATAAAAGATGGTAATACTCCAAGGTAAAGAAGAACAATTGCTGGATAGCAAGGAACTCAAGGTATAACACCAAACACGAACAAGCTTGTGTTGGTGGGAAGGCAATAAAGTGGTTGATGATAACACAGATCATCGAGGGCAAGGATGGTATTTCTCATCATGAACTCAATCGATATCCTGGAAGAGCGCATAAGGTTGATGATGATCACGTCACATTTGTCGAGAGATTTCATGAAGATGTAAAATCAGCGACGACATCAAGACAAAGGAATGATGAAGCAGACGGTTATTGGAACCATGGGTAGGACACACGCTTGAAATCAAGCTTGTTGTTCAAGGTGAAATGGTATGAGAGGAAGATCGGCGTAAGCTTAGCTCATCATCGAAAGTTGTGCTCCGGGGTTAAGGACCAGGTAGCACAGTTAAAATTTAGCACGCTAATGATATAGCCGATCAGGCTAGGAATGACTTAACGATTATTAAACTCGTAAGCAACGAAAATTACCTAGAGTTATTGAATCGGAGTGCGGACTTGATTCACTAATCGGTGTTCTCGGTTGACAAACAACCCAGAGCCCATGAAGTGACAAAGACAAGGTAAGGTAGTACTTCATCAAAGTTTATAAGATGTAGTGCAATGGTAAGATATCCCCGAGATACCAGGGGTAATACTCAAAGGTAGATCATAATAGAGGTTGGGCAGGCGTATTGACCTGCAGAAGACAAGTGATTTAACTTGTCCAAGAAATGGTATTTAAAGGAGAACATGGTCGGAACCACGATTGCAAAAGGCCAGATCCCAGATATAAGATGAACTTATACCAAGGGAATAATTAATTTAAGAGAAGCTTTTAATGATAAGATCTACATCGTGTCCATGGGCATGAACACAAAGTTCAAGGTCGACTCCCACTTCTCCAATGCATATCCTTTCATTTACTTCTCGCGTTCGATGAAGTTGTAGTGTTGAAATTTTATATGGCAAAATACCAGGAGAGTATGACTCGTGAAAACTTTCGAGTTCACACATATTAAGGAAGGCATAGGTTCAACCCATCAGGGCTTCTTAGAACATATACCACGAACTTCGGAGTAAATAATACAAGCTCGAAAGTAGAGTATGGTTCACAAGGCAGAGGATACAATTTACCAAAGGCATCATGTATACGAGGAAAAGCTCACCGGCTTATTTAATATGGAGGACATTGTCGGATAAAATCCGACAAAAGGGTCTGGTGGTCCCCAAGGGATCTGATGTGAGCATTAGTACTCAACCAGAGGAAGAAAGAATGCAAGGAGATCAGACTATAGAAACAACTGACTAACTCAAAAGCTCAAATGCAAAGGAATTATGAATTCCAAGACAAAGGATCAGAAGCAATGCTCTGATTAGGGATGGATAAGTTGAATAGCCTTAGGGGTACAATCGATGACGATTTGATTGGTCGAGATCCAGCTCATGTTAAAGATGTCCGAGCCGGAAGGATGAATTCTAGGATCTGATTGAGGATTGCGAGCATTCACAACATATTGAATCAATGGACTCAAAAGGATAATGACAAAGGGTGCTAATAAGATTTCGAGGTTTATGGGATTAATCATAATGCTAGTAAGCAAGAATTTCAAGAGCAACAGGCTCCTGAAGATTTTCGGAATATCGAATGATATTTTGAACACTTTTGTGAAATACTTAAATCAACTGGGGATGAGCGGAAACTCGGTAAGTGTGAGGATTATCCGTAGGGGTATTCAGGTGACAAAGAACAGCAGGGTAGTAAGCTTAAGGGATTCTCGGAACAATAGAGAGAATTTCAGGGTATCTTGTAATAACAAGATCATCTGGGAAACATTTTATGAATGGCGAGTATACGTGGTTATCCATAGGAGTTTATCGATGAAAGGGAATTGTAAAAGCGATGAACACAAGTTCTCGGGTTATCAGCGGAGAGTATATTCAGGGTCTTCACGTGCAACAGACGATCATCAGTAATAAGGGGCTCTCCGGGTGAAAGTGATAATGAGATCCCAATGTTAGATTTAGTAAAATCATTTAACCCGAATAGAAGAGAGATCAGAGTCCCAGAGTATAGGCAAGGAGTAAAAGATCCTAATACCACCCAATGGCGACGTGGGCCCGTAGGACACACAGCCATGTTAGTAAAAGTTTTTGTAATGTCTAGACTCGAATTCGGCCAAGGAGTGTGGAAAGGGGGATTCCTACAGGCAGTCGGCTCTGATACCAACTTGTGACGCCCCCGATTTGACCGTACACTAATCATGCACGCAAATGTGTACGATCAATGTGAGGGACTCACGGGAAGATATCACAACACAACTCTAAAACATAAATAAGTCATACAAGCATCATAATACAAGCCAGGGGCCTCGAGGGCTCGAATACAAGTGCTCGATTACAGACGAGTCAGCGGAAGCAACAATATCTGAGTACAAACATAAGTTAAACAAGTTTGCCTTAAGAAGGCTAGCACAAACTGGGATACAGATCGAACGAGGCGCAGGCCTCCTGCCTGGGATCCTCCTAACTACTCCTGATCGTCGTCAGCGGGCTGCACGTAGTAGTAGGCACCTCCAGTGTCGTAGGAGTCGTCGTCGACGGTGGCGACTGGCTCCTGGGCTCCAGCATCTGGTTGTGACAACCAGATAGAAAGGAAAGGGGGAAAAGAGGGAGAGAAGCAACCGTGAGTACTCATCCAAAGTACTCGCAAGCAAGGAGCTACACTACATATGCATGGGTATATGTATAAAGGGGCATATCAGTGGACTGAACTGCAGAATGCCAGAATAAAAGGGAGATAGCTAGTCCTGTCGAAGACTACGCTTCTGGACATCTCCATCTTGCAGCATGTAGAAGAGAGTAGATTGAAGTCCTCCAAGTAGCATCGCATAGCATAACCCTACCCGGCGATCCCCTCCTCGTCGCCCTGTTAGAGAGCGATCACCGGGTTGTATCTGGCACTTGGAAGGGTGTATTTTATTCAGTATCCAGTTCTAGTTGTCATAAGGTCAAGGTACAACTCCGGGTCGTCCTTTTACCGAGGGACACGGCTATTCGAATAGATAAACTTCCCTGCAGGGGTGCACCACATAACCCAACACGCTCGATCCCATTTAGCCGGACACACTTTTCTGGGTCATGCCCGGCCTCGTAAGATCAACGCGTCGCAGCCCCACCTAAGCACAACAGAGCGGTCATCACGCCGGTCTAATCCTAAGCGCGCAGGGGTCTGGGCCCATCGCCCTATGCACACCTGCACGTTGCGTACGCGGCCGGAAGCAGACCTAGCCTAGTGGCGTTCCAGTCCAATCCGGCGCGCGCCACTCAGTCGCTGACGTCAAGAAGGCTTGGGCTGATACCACGACGCCGGGATACCCATAACTACTCCCGCGTAGATGGTTAGTGCGTATAGACCAAATGGCCAGACTCAGATCAAATACCAAGATCTCGTTAAGCGTGTTAAGTAACCGCGAACGCCGACCAGGGCTAGGCCCACCTCTCACCTAGGCGGTCTCAACCTGCCCTGTCGCTCCGCCACAAAGATCCACTTGCGGGTACTCCTACGAGCCGACCCGACTTTAGTCATCACATGTGTCATGTATGTAGTATATAAGTATATACCCGTGATCACCGCCCAGGTGATCACGACCCGATAGTATAGCACAGCAGACGGACAAGAATGTAGGGCCACTGATGGAAATCTAGCATCCTATACTAAGCATGTAGGATTGCAGGTAAAGGTATCAACAGTAGTAGCAAGGATAGGCTATGCATCAGGATAGGATATCGAAAAGCAGTAACATGCTACACTACTCTAATGCAAGCAGTATAGAGAAGAATAGGTGATATCTGGTGATCAAGGGGGGCTTGCCTGGTTGCTCTGGCAAGTAGGAGGGGTCGTCGACTCCGTAGTCGAACTGGGCAGCAGCAGTGTCGGTCTCGTAGTCTACCGGAGAGAAGAGGGGGGAAGAAACAGTAAATACAATGCAAACATAAGCATGACGATGCGTGACATGAAAATGAGCGGTGCTAGGTGTGTCCTAACGCGACAGTAGGTGGTACCGGCGAAGGGGGGGAACATCCGGGAAGTATTCCCGATGTTTCGCGTTTTCGGACAGACGGACCGGAGGGGGAAAGTTGCTAGTTCGATAGGTTAGGGAGGTGTGGTGGACGAACGGACTGCGTATTCGGATTCGTCTCGTCGTTCTGAGCAACTTTCATATAGAAAACATTTTCATCCGAGTTACTATTTAAAAGATATGAATTTTCAAAGTTTATTTGAATTTCTGGAATTATTTGAATTAAGCAAAAATGAATTATGACGTCAGCATGAGGCAATGCTGACATCAGCAGGTCAACAGAGCGACTGACCAGGTCAAACTGACCAGTGGGCCCCACCTGTCATAGACAGTGGGCTAACAGAAGATTAAACTAATTAATTTTTAGTTAATTAACTACTGGGCCCACCTGTCAGTGAGTGATTAGATTAATTAATTAGTTTTAATTATAAAAACATTTTTCTTTTCTCTTTTTTTAATTTTGCGGCGGGCCCGCATGTCAGTGGCTGGGCCTGCCCAGTCAGCACGTTGACTGGGTTGGCCCAGTCAACGGGGCCTGCGGGGCCCGCTGGCAGTGGCCCCAGGCCAGCCACGTCGGCGGCCGGCGCCGGAGCGACTCCGACGAGCCAAACGTGGCTGCGCGGCTCGGGAGGGGCGCGGGTTTCGCGCACAGGGGGTCAGCGGGGTTGTGGCTGGGCGCGTTCGACGCGGCTCGGCGCCGTGCGTCCATCGGTGGTGGCCGGAGTGGCTAGAACAGGCGGGGACGAGCGCTTCGAGCTCGCCGGCGGCGAGGTGCTTCGGGCTGGGGCGGGTGCGGCGTTAGAGCGCGAGAGCGGCCGAACTAACTAGCTAGGCGGGTGCGGCACAATGCTGTCGAGCTAACGGGCCTACGCCCATGACCAATTGGTCACCGGAGCCTTGCCGGCGGCGAGCTCCGCGGCGCGGCGTTCGGGCGCGCGTGGAGAAGCAGCTAGAGGGCTTGCGAGAGAGAAAGGACAGGGGAGGAGGGGGGAGAGGCTCACCGCGCGGCACACGGAGGCCTGTGAGAGGCTTAGGAGCAGCAGGTCGACGCCGGGGAAGAAGGGGGTCGCCGGCGTCCGAAGTTGAAGACGAGCTCGGTGTGCTCGTTGTAGGGGCTCCGGTCTCCAACGGGCTGCACCAGACGAAGCAGCGGGCGACGGCGGTCCTTGGAGACAACGTGGGGCGGTGAGGTGGGCACGGTGGCCGTGTGAACGACGGGAACGGCGGCGACCGCGTCGGGCGTGGGGAAGGAAAG
>NW_025226172.1:59635-60640 GCF_018294505.1 Triticum aestivum | reverse complement strand
GCCGGCGAGGGGGTGCGGCGGGGACTGCCCCTGTTCCGACCCCGGTCGGGGGAACAGGGAAGGGGGGCGAATGGGAGAGGTGGGCTGGGCCGGGGGTCGGCCCAGTTGGGCCAGGGGTGCTCTGGGGGGGGGCCTTTTCCTTTTTCTTTTTCTTTGTCTGTGTTCTTTTGCATTTTCTTTTTATTTGATTATTTTCTTTTCTGTTTTATTTCATTTAAAAGTATTTAGGTATTTTATAAAAATGTGTTTTCTCCACCATAATTACCAGTGTATTATTTGGCACCCACCGAACATTTTTTGTTTAAATTTTTTAAAACTTTTATTTTCCACTTTAAATTTAATTGAAGTTTGAATTAGGAGTTTGAAAAGAAATGTGTTCCAAATGTGATCAAGCCCTGTTTAGCAACATGATTAGCTTAATCACAGAGGGTTACTGTAGCAAGATTCTCGGGGTGTTACAAAGACCATAAAATTGAAAGCATTTCAAATGAACTCTGATAAGGTTGAAAGTTGGCATGGTATCATCATTTCATCCACATAGCATGTGCAAGAAAGTTGAGAGGGTTCCTGCAAAAACTGGATGCACTTCGTGTACAAAACGGACAATCTCTTTCAAAGTATCAGGATTTCATACGGAAACTCGTCTGTTACAAAGGGATTTCATTATTTAAAACTTATTTGAACTCTTGACTTTTTATGTGTTCAAAATGCACCATTCAAAGCCACATCATCATTTTTCAATCCTTTCTGACTTCATTTGTTATTTTTCATGCATTTACTAATTATTTTGAGCTATAAGACCATAAAATTGAAAAGCATTTCAAATGAACTCTGAAAAGGTTGAAAGTTGGCATGGTATCATCATTTCATCCACATAGCATGTGCAAGAAAGTTAAGAGGGTTACGGCAAAAACTGGATGCACTTCGTGTACAAAACGGACAATCTCTTTCAAAGTATCAGGATTTCATACGGAAACTCGTCTGTTACAAAGGGATTTCATTTTT
>NW_025226172.1:57673-59600 GCF_018294505.1 Triticum aestivum | reverse complement strand
GTCTGTTACAAAGGGATTTAATTTTTCAAAACTTATTTGAACTCCTGACTTTTTGTGTGTTCAAAATGCACCATTCAAAGCCACATCATCATTTTTCAATCCTTTCTGACTTCATTTGTTATTTTTCATGTATTTACTAATTATTTTGAGCTATAAGACCATAAAATTGAAAAGCATTTCAAATGAACTCTGAAAAGGTTGAAAGTTGGCATGGTATCATCATTTCATCCACATAGCACGTGCAAGAAAGTTGAGAGGGTTACGGCAAAAACTGGATGCACTTCGTGTACAAAACGGACATTCTCTTTCAAAGTATCAGGATTTCATACGGAAACTCGTCTGTTACAAAGGGATTTCATTTTTTAAAATATATTGGAACTCCTGACTTTTTGTGTGTTCAAAATGTACCAGTCAAATCCACATCATCATTTTTCAATCCTTTCTTACTTCATTAGTTATTTTTCATGCATTTACTAATTATTTTGAGCGATAAGACCATGAAATTGAAAAGCATTTCAAATGAACTCTGAAAAGGTTGAAAGTTGGCATGGTATCATCATTTAATCCACATAGCATGTGCAAGAAAGTTGAGAGGGTTACGGCAAAAACTGGATACACTTCGTGTACAAAAGGGACAATCTCTTTCAAAGTATCAGGATTTCATACGGAAACTCGTCTGTCACAAAGGGATTTCATTTTTTTAACTTATTTGAACTCCTGACTTTGTGTGTGTTCAAAATGCACCATTCAAAGCCATATCATCATTTTTCAATCCTTTCTGACTTCATTTGTTATTTTTCATGCATTTACTAATTATTTTGAGCTATAACACCCTAAAATTGGAAAGCATTTCAAATGAACTCTGAAAAGGTTGAAAGTTGGCATGGTATCATCATTTCATCCACATAGCATGTGCAAGAAAGTTGAGAGGGTTACGGCAAAAACTGGATGCACTTCGTGTACAAAACGGACGATCTCTTTCAAAGTATCAGGATTTCATACGAAAACTCGTCTGTTACAACGGGATTTCATTTTTTAAAACTTATTTGAACTCCTGACTTTTTGTGTGTTCAAAATTCAACATTCAAAGAGACATCATCATTTTTCAATCCTTTGTGACTTCATTCGTTATTTTTCATGCATTTACTAATTATTTTGAGCTATAAGACCATAAATTTGAAAAGCATTTCACATGAACTCTGAAAAGGTTGAAAGTTGGCATGGTATCATCATTTCATCCACATAGCATGTGCAAGATAGTTGAGAGGGTTACGGCAAAAACTGGATGCACTTCGTGTACAAAACGGACAATCTCTTTCAAAGTATGAGGATTTCATACGGAAACTCGTCTGTTAAAAAGGGATTTCATTTTTTAAAACTTATTTGAACTCCTGACTTTTTGTGTGTTCAAAATGCACCATTCAAAGAGACATCATCATTTTTCTATCCTGTCTGACTTCATTTGTTATTTTTCATGCATTTACTAATTATTTTGAGCTATAAGACCATAAAATTGAAAAGCTTTTCAAATGAACTCTGAAAAGGTTGAAAGTTGGCATGGTAACATCATTTCATCCACATAGCACGTGCAAGAAAGTTGAGAGGGTTACGGCAAAAACTGGATGCACTTCGTGTACAAAACGGACAGTCTCTTTCAAAGTATCAGGATTTCATACGGAAACTCGTCTGTTACAAAGGGATTTCATTTTTTAAAACATATTGGAACTCCTGACTTTTTGTGTGTTCAAAATTCCACATTCAAAGAGACATCATCATTTTTCAATCCTTTCTGACTTCATTCGTTATTTTTCATGCATTTACTAATTATTTTGAGCTATAAGACCATAAAATTGAAAAGCTTTTCAAATGAACTCTGAAAAGGTTGAAAGTTGAAATGGTATCATCATTTCATCCACATAGCACGTGC
>NW_025226172.1:56656-57547 GCF_018294505.1 Triticum aestivum | reverse complement strand
TTTTTTTAAACTTATTTGAACTCCTTACTTTTTGTGTGTTCAAAATGCACCATTCAAAGCCACATCATCATTTTTCAATCCTTTCTGACTTCATTTGTTATTTTTCATGCATTTACTAATTATTTTGAGCTATAAGACCATAAAATTGAAAAGCTTTTCAAATGAACTCTGAAAAGGTTGAAAGTTGAAATGGTATCATCATTTCATCCACATAGCACGTGCAAGAAAGTTGAGAGGGATTACGGCAAAAACTGGATGCACTTCGTGTACAAAACGGACAATCTCTTTCAAAGTATCAGGATTTCATACGGAAACTCGTCTGTTACAAAGGGATTTCATTTTTTAAAACATATTGGAACTCCTGACTTTTTGTGTGTTCAAAATGTACCAGTCAAAGCCACATCAT
Source organism: Triticum aestivum (assembly GCF_018294505.1). Lineage (NCBI taxonomy): Eukaryota > Viridiplantae > Streptophyta > Magnoliopsida > Poales > Poaceae > Triticum > Triticum aestivum. The sequence goes on along the minus strand of NW_025226172.1, from coordinate 57,141 downwards.
CATTTCTCAATCCTTTCTTACTTCGTTAGTTATTTTTCATGCATTTACTAATTATTTTGAGCTATAAGACCATGAAATTCAAAAGCATTTCAAATGAACTCTGAAAAGGTTGAAAGTTGGCATGGTATCATCATTTCATCCACATAGCATGTGCAAGAAATTTGAGAGGGTTAGGGTAAAAACTGGATGCACTTCGTGTACAAAACGGACAATCTCTTTCAAAGTATCAGGATTTCATACGGAAACTCGTCTGTTACAAAGGGATTTCATTTTTTAAAACATATTGGAACTCCTGACTTTTTGTGTGTTCAAAATGTACCAGTCAAATCCACATCATCATTTTTCAATCCTTTCTTACTTCATTAGTTATTTTTCATGCATTTACTAATTATTTTGAGCTATAAGACCATGAAATTGAAAAGCATTTCAAATGAACTCTGAAAAGGTTGAAAGTTGGCATGGTATCATCATTTCATCCACATAGC
>NW_025226172.1:56282-56646 GCF_018294505.1 Triticum aestivum | reverse complement strand
ACTCTGAAAAGGTTGAAAGTTGGCATGGTATCATCATTTCATCCACACAGCATGTGCAAGAAAGTTGAGAGGGTTACGGCAAAAACTGGATGCACTTCGTGTACAAAACGGACGATCTCTTTCAAAGTATCAGGATTTCATACGAAAACTCGTCTGTTACAACGGGATTTCATTTTTTTTAAACTTATTTGAACTCCTTACTTTTTGTGTGTTCAAAATGCACCATTCAAAGCCACATCATCATTTTTCAATCCTTTCTGACTTCATTTGTTATTTTTCATGCATTTACTAATTATTTTGAGCTATAAGACCATAAAATTGAAAAGCTTTTCAAATGAACTCTGAAAAGGTTGAAAGTTGAAAT
>NW_025226172.1:52357-53122 GCF_018294505.1 Triticum aestivum | reverse complement strand
CACATCATCATTTTTCAATCCTTTCTTACTTCATTAGTTATTTTTCATGCATTTACTAATTATTTTGAGCTATAAGACCATGAAATTGAAAAGCATTTCAAATGAACTCTGAAAAGGTTGAAAGTTGGCATGGTATCATCATTTCATCCACATAGCATGTGCAAGAAATTTGAGAGGGTTAGGGTAAAAACTGGATGCACTTCGTGTACAAAACGGACAATCTCTTTCAAAGTATCAGGATTTCATACGGAAACTCGTCTGTTACAAAGGGATTTCATTTTTTAAAACTTATTGGAACTCCTGACTTTTTGTGTGTTCAAAATGTACCAGTCAAATCCACATCATCATTTTTCAATCCTTTCTTACTTCATTAGTTATTTTTCATGCATTTACTAATTATTTTGAGCTATAAGACCATGAAATTGAAAAGCATTTCAAATGAACTCTGAAAAGGTTGAAAGTTGGCATGGTATCATCATTTCATCCACATAGCATGTGCAAGAAATTTGAGAGGGTTAGGGTAAAACTGGATGCACTTCGTGTACAAAACGGACAATCTCTTTCAAAGTATCAGGATTTCATACGGAAACTCGTCTGTTACAAAGGGATTTCATTTTTTAAAACTTATTTGAACTCCTGACTTTTTGTGTGTTCAAAATGCACCATTCAGAGCCACATCATCATTTTTCAATCCTTTCTGACTTCATTTGTTATTTTTCATGCATTTACTAATTATTTTAAGCTATAAGACCATAAAATTGAAAA
>NW_025226172.1:51236-52347 GCF_018294505.1 Triticum aestivum | reverse complement strand
TTCAAAGTATCAGGATTTCATACGGAAACTCGTCTGTTACAAAGGGATTTCATTTTTTAAAACTTATTTGAACTCCTGACTTTTTGTGTGTTCAAAATGCACCATTCAAAGCCACATCATCATTTTTCAATCCTTTCTGACTTCATTTGTTATTTTTCATGCATTTACTAATTATTTTAAGCTATAAGACCATAAAATTGAAAAGCTTTTCAAATGAACTCTGAAAAGGTTGAAAGTTGAAATGGTATCATCATTTCATCCACATAGCACGTGCAAGAAAGTTGAGAGGGATTACGGCAAAAACTGGATGCACTTCGTGTACAAAACGGACAATCTCTTTCAAAGTATCAGGATTTCATACGAAAACTCGTCTGTTACAAAGGGATTTCATTTTTTAAAACATATTGGAACTCCTGACTTTTTGTGTGTTCAAAATGTACCAGTCAAATTCACATCATCATTTTTCAATCCTTTCTTACTTCATTAGTTATTTTTCATGCATTTACTAATTATTTTGAGCTATAAGACCATGAAATTGAAAAGCATTTCAAATGAACTCTGAAAAGGTTGAAAGTTGGCATGGTATCATCATTTCATCCACATAGCATGTGCAAGAAATTTGAGAGGGTTAGGGTAAAAACTGGATGCACTTCGTGTACAAAACGGACAATCTCTTTCAAAGTATCAGGATTTCATACGGAAACTCGTCTGTTACAAAGGGATTTCATTTTTTAAAACTTATTTGAACTCCTGACTTTTTGTGTGTTCAAAATGCACCATTCAAAGCCACATCATCATTTTTACTTCCTTTCTGACTTCATTTGTTATTTTTCATGCATTTACTAATTACTTTGAGCTATAAGACCATAAAATTGAAAAGCATTACAAATGAACTCTGAAAAGGTTGAAAGTTGGCATGGTATCATCATTTCATCCACATAGCACGTGCAAGGAAGTTGAGAGGGTTACGGCAAAAACTGGATGCACTTCGTGTACAAAACGGACAATCTCTTTCAAAGTATCAGGATTTCATACGGAAACTCGTCTGTTACAAAGGGATTTCATTTTTTTAAACATATTGGAACTCCTGACTTTTTGTGTGTTCAAAATG
>NW_025226172.1:50073-51115 GCF_018294505.1 Triticum aestivum | reverse complement strand
AAATGAACTCTGAAAAGGATGCAAGTTGGCATGGTATCATCATTTCATCCACATAGCATGTGCAAGAAAGTTGAGAGGGTTACGGCAAAAACTGGATGCACTTTCGTGTACAAAACGGAAAATCTCTTTCAAAGTATCAGGATTTCATACGGAAACTCGTCTGTTACAAAGGGATTTCATTTTTTAAAACATATTGGAACTCCTGACTTTTTGTGTGTTCAAAATGTACCAGTCAAAGCCACATCATCATTTCTCAATCCTTTCTTACTTCATTAGTTATTTTTCATGCATTTACTAATTATTTTGAGCTATAAGACCATGAAATTGAAAAGCATTTCAAATGAACTCTGCAAAGGTTGAAAGTTGGCATGGTATCATCATTTCATCCACATAGCATGTGCAAGAAATTTGAGAGGGTTACGATAAAAACTGGATGCACTTCGTGTACAAAACGGACAATCTCTTTCAAAGTATCAGGATTTCATACGGAAACTCGTCTGTTACAAAGGGATTTCATTTTTTTAACTTATTTGAACTCCTGACTTTGTGTGTGTTCAAAATGCACCATTCAAAGCCATATCAACATTTTTCAATCCTTTCTGACTTCATTTGTTATTTTTCATGCATTTACTAATTATTTGAGCTATAACACCCTAAAATTGGAAAGCATTTCAAATGAACTCTGAAAAGGTTGAAAGTTGGCATGGTATCATCATTTCATCCACACAGCATGTGCAAGAAAGTTGAGAGGGTTACGGCAAAAACTGGATGCACTTCGTGTACAAAACGGACGATCTCTTTCAAAGTATCAGGATTTCATACGAAAACTCGTCTGTTACAACGGGATTTCATTTTTTTAAACTTATTTGAACTCCTTACTTTTTGTGTGTTCAAAATGCACCATTCAAAGCCACATCATCATTTTTCAATCCTTTCTGACTTCATTTGTTATTTTTCATGCATTTACTAATTATTTTGAGCTATAAGACCATAAAATTGAAAAGCTTTTCAAATGAACTCTGAAAAGGTTGAAAGTTGAAAT
>NW_025226172.1:48989-50063 GCF_018294505.1 Triticum aestivum | reverse complement strand
CCACATCATCATTTTTCAATCCTTTCTGACTTCATTTGTTATTTTTCATGCATTTACTAATTACTTTGAGCTATAAGACCATAAAATTGAAAAGCATTTCAAATGAACTCTGAAAAGGTTGAAAGTTGGCATGGTATCATCATTGCATCCACATAGCACGTGCAAAAAAGTTGAGAGGGTTACGGCAAAAACTGGATGCACTTCGTGTACAAAACGGGCAATCTCTTTCAAAGTATCAGGATTTCATACGGAAACTCGTCTGTTACAAAGGGATTTCATTTTTTTAGACATATTGGAACTCCTGACTTTTTGTGTGTTCAAAATGTACCAGTCAAAGCCACATCATCATTTTTCAATCCTTTCTTACTTCATTAGTTATTTTTCATGCATTTACTAATTATTTTGAGCTATAAGACCATGAAATTGAAAAGCATTTCAAATGAACTCTGAAAAGGTTGCATGTTGGCATGGTATCATCATTTCATCCACATAGCATGTGCAAGAAAGTTGAGAGGGTTACGGCAAAAACTGGATGCAATTTGTGTACAAAACGGACAATCTCTTTCAAAGTATCAGGATTTCATACGAAAACTCGTCTGTTACAAAGGGATTTCATTTTTTTAAACTTATTTGAACTCCTGACTTTGTGTGTGTTCAAAATGCACCATTCAAAGCCATATCATCATTTTTCAATCCTTTCTGACTTCATTTGTTATTTTTCATGCATTTACTAATTATTTGAGCTATAACACCCTAAAATTGGAAAGCATTCCAAATGAACTCTGAAAAGGTTGAAAGTTGGCATGGTATCATCATTTCATCCACATAGCATGTGCAAGAAAGTTGAGAGGGTTACGGCAAAAACTGGATGCACTTCGTGTACAAAACGGACGATCTCTTTCAAAGTATCAGGATTTCATACGTAAACTCGTCTGTTACAACGGGATTTCATTTTTTAAAACTTATTTGAACTCCTGACTTTTTGTGTGTTCAAAATTCAACATTCAAAGAGACATCATCATTTTTCAATCCTTTCTGACTTCATTCGTTATTTTTCATGCATTTACTAATTAT
>NW_025226172.1:45448-46797 GCF_018294505.1 Triticum aestivum | reverse complement strand
TTGAAAAGCTTTTCAAATGAACTCTGAAAAGGTTGAAAGTTGGCATGGTATCATCATTTCATCCACATAGCACGTGCAAGAAAGTTGAGAGGGTTACGGCAAAAACTGGATGCACTTCGTGTACAAAACGGACAATCTCTTTCAAAGTATCAGGATTTCATACGGAAACTCGTCTGTTACAAAGGGATTTCATTTTTTTAACTTATTTGAACTCCTGACTTTGTGTGTGTTCAAAATGCACCATTCAAAGCCATATCATCATTTTTCAATCCTTTCTGACTTCATTTGTTATTTTTCATGCATTTACTAATTATTTTGAGCTATAACACCCTAAAATTGGAAAGCATTTCAAATGAACTCTGAAAAGGTTGAAAGTTGGCATGGTATCATCATTTCATCCACATAGCATGTGCAAGAAAGGTGAGAGGGTTACGGCAAAAACTGGATGCACTTCGTGTACAAAACGGACGATCTCTTTCAAAGTATCAGGATTTCATACGAAAACTCGTCTGTTACAACGGGATTTCATTTTTTAAAACTTATTTGAACTCCTGACTTTTTGTGTGTTCAAAATTCAACATTCAAAGAGACATCATCATTTTTCAATCCTTTCTGACTTCATTCGTTATTTTTCATGCATTTACTAATTATTTTGAGCTATAAGACCATAAATTTGAAAAGCATTTCACATGAACTCTGAAAAGGTTGAAAGTTGGCATGGTATCATCATTTCATCCACATAGCATGTGCAAGATAGTTGAGAGGGTTACGGCAAAAACTGGATGCACTTCGTGTACAAAACGGACAATCTCTTTCAAAGTATCAGGATTTCATACGGAAACTCGTCTGTTAAAAAGGGATTTCATTTTTTAAAACTTATTTGAACTCCTGACTTTTTTTGTGTTCAAAATGCACCATTCAAAGAGACATCATCCTTTTTCTATCCCTTCTGACTTCATTCGTTATTTTTCATGCATTTACTAATTATTTTGAGCTATAAGACCATAAAATTGAAAAGCTTTTCAAATGAACTCTGAAAAGGTTGAAAGTTGGCATGGTATCATCATTTCATCCACATAGCACGTGCAAGAAAGTTGAGAGGGTTACGGCAAAAACTAGATGCACTTCGTGTACAAAACGGACAATCTCTTTCAAAGTATCAGGATTTCATACGGAAACTCGTCTGTTACAAAGGGATTTCATTTTTTAAAACATATTGGAACTCCTGACTTTTTGTGTGATCAAAATGTACCAGTCAAAGCCACATCATCATTTTTCAATCCTTTCTTACTTCATTAGTTATTTTTCATGCATTTACTAATTATTTTGAGCTATAAGACCATGAAATT
>NW_025226172.1:41021-44952 GCF_018294505.1 Triticum aestivum | reverse complement strand
AAACTCGTCTGTTACAAAGGGATTTCATTTTTTAAAACATATTGGAACTCCTGACTTTTTGTGTGTTCAAAATGTACCAGTCAAAGCCACATCATCATTTCTCAATCCTTTCTTACTTCGTTAGTTATTTTTCATGCATTTACTAATTATTTTGAGCTATAAGACCATGAAATTCAAAAGCATTTCAAATGAACTCTGAAAAGGTTGAAAGTTGGCATGGTATCATCATTTCATCCACATAGCATGTGCAAGAAATTTGAGAGGGTTAGGGTAAAAACTGGATGCACTTCGTGTACAAAACGGACAATCTCTTTCAAAGTATCAGGATTTCATACGGAAACTCGTCTGTTACAAAGGGATTTCATTTTTTAAAACATATTGGAACTCCTGACTTTTTGTGTGTTCAAAATGTACCAGTCAAATCCACATCATCATTTTTCAATCCTTTCTTACTTCATTAGTTATTTTTCATGCATTTACTAATTATTTTGAGCTATAAGACCATGAAATTGAAAAGCATTTCAAATGAACTCTGAAAAGGTTGAAAGTTGGCATGGTATCATCATTTCATCCACATAGCGTGTGCAAGAAAGTTGAGAGGGTTACGGCAAAAACTGGATGCACTTCGTGTACAAAACGGACAATCTCTTTCAAAGTATCAGGATTTCATACGGAAACTCGTCTGTTACAAAGGGATTTCATTTTTTTAAACTTATTTGAACTCCTGACTTTGTGTGTGTTCAAAATGCACCATTCAAAGCCATATCATCATTTTTCAATCCTTTCTGATTTCATTTGTTATTTTTCATGCATTTACGAATTATTTTGAGCTATAACACCCTAAAATTGGAAAGCATTTCAAATGAACTCTGAAAAGGTTGAAAGTTGGCATGGTATCATCATTTCATCCACATAGCATGTGCAAGAAAGTTGAGAGGGTTACGGCAAAAACTGGATGCACTTCGTGTACAAAACGGACGATCTCTTTCAAAGTATCAGGATTTCATACGAAAACTCGTCTGTTACAACGGGATTTCATTTTTTTAAACTTATTTGAACTCCTGACTTTTTGTGTGTTCAAAATTCAACATTCAAAGAGACATCATCATTTTTCAATCCTTTCTGACTTCATTCGTTATTTTTCATGCATTTACTAATTATTTTGAGCTATAAGACCATAAATTTGAAAAGCATTTCACATGAACTATGAAAAGGTTGAAAGTTGGCATGGTATCATCATTTCATCCACATAGCATGTGCAAGATAGTTGAGAGGGTTACGGCAAAAACTGGATGCACTTCGTGTACAAAACGGACAATCTCTTTGTGACGCCCCCGATTTGACCGTACACTAATCATGCACGCAAATGTGTACGACCAAGATCAGGGACTCACGGGAAGGTATCACAACACAACTCTAAGACATAAATAAGTCATACAAGCATCATAATACAAGCCAGGGGCCTCGAGGGCTCGAATACAAGTGCTCGATCATAGACGAGTCAGCGGAAGCAACAATATCTGAGTACAGACATAAGTTAAACAAGTTTGCCTTAAGAAGGCTAGCACAAACTGGGGTACAGATCGAATAAGGCGCAGGCCTCCTGCCTGGGATCCTCCTAACTACTCCTGATCGTCGTCAGCGGGCTGCACGTAGTAGTAGGCACCTCCAGTGTCGTAGGTGTCGTCGTCGACGGTGGCGTCTGGCTCCTGGACTCCAGCATCTGGTTGTGACAACCAGATAGAAAAGAAAAGGGGGAAAAGAGGGAGAGAAGCAACCGTGAGTACTCATCCAAAGTACTCGCAAGCAAGGAGCTATACTACATATGCAAGAGTATATGTGTAAAGGGGCATATCAGTGGACTGAACTGCAGAATGCTAGAATAAAAAGGGATAGCTAGTCCTGTCGAAGACTACGCTTCTGGTCATCTCCATCTTGCAGCATGTAGAAGAGAGTAGGTTGAAGTCCTCCAAGTAGCATCGCATAGCATAATCCTACCCGGCGATCCCCTCCTTGTCGCCCTGTTAGAGAGCGATCACCGGGTTGTATCTGGCACTTGGAAGGGTGTATTTTCTTCAGTATCCAGTTCTAGTTGTCATAAGGTCAAGGTACAACTCCGGGTCGTCCTTTTACCGAGGGACACGGCTATTCGAATAGATAAACTTCCCTGCAGGGGTGCACCACATAACCCAACACGCTCGATCCCATTTGGCCGGACACACTTTCCTGGGTCATGCCCGGCCTCGTAAGATCAACGCGTCGCAGCCCCACCTAAGCACAACAAAGCGGTCAGCACGCCGGTCTAACCCTATGCGCGCAGGGGTCTGGGCCCATCGCCCTATGCACACCTGCACGTTGCGTACGCGGCCAGAAGCAGACCTAGCCTAGTGGCGTTCCAGTCCAATCCGGCTCGCGCCACTCAGTCGCTGACGTCACGAAGGCTTCGGCTGATACCACGACGCCGGGATACCCATAACTACTCTCGCGTAGATGGTGAGTGCGTATAGACCAAATGGCCAGACTCAGATCAAATACCAAGATCTCGTTAAGCGTGTTAAGTATCCGCGAACGCCGACCAGGGCCAGGCCCACCTCTCACCTGGGTGGTCTCAACCTGCCCTGTCGCTCCGCCACAAAGATCCACTTGCGGGTACTCCTACGAGCCGACCCAACTTCAGTCATCACATGTGTCATGTATAAAGTATATAAGTATATACCCGTGATCACCGCCCAGGTGATCACGGCCCGATAGTATAGCACAGCAGACGGACAAGAATGTAGGGCCACTGATGGAAATCTAGCATCCTATACTAAGTATGTAGGATTGCAGGTAAAGGTAACAACAGTAGTAGCAAGGACAGGCTATGCATCAGTATAGGATTAACGGAAAGCAGTAACATGCTACACTACTCTAATGCAAGCAGTATAGAGAAGAATAGGCGATATCTGGTGATCAAGGGGGGGGCTTGCCTGGTTGCTCTGGCAACTAGGAGGGGTCGTCGACTCCGTAGTCGAACTGGGCAGCAGCAGGGTCGGTCTCGTAGTCTACCGGAGAGAAGAGGGGGGAAGAAACAGTAAATACAATGCAAACATAAGCATGACGATGCGTGACATGAAAATGAGCGGTGCTAGGTGTGCCCTAACGCGACAGTAGGTGGTACTGGTGAAGGGGGGAACATCCGGGAGGTATTCCCGATGTTTCACGTTTTCGGACAGACGGACCGGAGGGGGAAAGTTGCTAGTTCGATAGGTTAGGGTGGTGTGGTGAACGAACGGACTGCGTATTTGGATTCGTCTCGTCGTTTTGAGGAATTTTCATATAGAAAACATTTTCATCCGAGTTACGGTTTAAAAGATATGAATTTTCAAAGTTTATTTGAATTTCTGGAAGTATTTAATTAACAGAAAAAGGGGTATGACGTCAGCATGACGTATAAGTGACGTCAGCGGTCAACAGTCCTGGTTGACTGGTCAAAACTGACACGGGGGACCCACCTGTCATAGACAGTGGGTTAAACAGAAGATTAAACTAATTAATTTTTAGTTAATTAACTACTGGGACCACCTGTCAGTGAGTGATTAAGTTAATTAATTATTTTTATTTATAAATCATTTTCCTTTTTCTTTTCCTTTTCTATTTTTGCGGCGGGGCCCGCATGTCAGTGACTGGGTCTGCCCAGTCAGCAGTTGACTGGGTCAACCCGGTCAACTGGGGCCCGTGGGGGCCACTGGCAGGGGCACTGGGGTGGCCCCAGGCCAGCCACGTCGGCGGCCGGCGCCGGAGCGGCTCCGGCGAGCCAAACGCGGCGGCGCGGCTCGGGAGGGGGTGCGGGTTTGCGCTACGGTGGGTTTGCGGGGGCGTGGCTGGGCGCGTTCGACGCGGCTCGGCGTCGCGCATCCAACGGCGGTGGCCGGAGGGGCTGGAACGGCCG
>NW_025226172.1:40202-40782 GCF_018294505.1 Triticum aestivum | reverse complement strand
CGGCCGGGGGCGAGCGCTACGAGCTCGCCGGCGGCGAGGTGCTACGGGTGCCCGACGGAAAAGCGGCTAAGGCGGCCTATCGAGCAAGCGGAGGGGCTGGGGGGCATCTATGGATGGTGGGGAGTGCAACGGGCTTGAGCCCGTGACCAAAAGGTCACCGGAGACCCGCCGGCGGCGAGCTCCGCAGCGCGGCGTTCGGGCGCGCGTGGGGGAGCAGCTACAGAGCGCGGGCGAGCTAACGGAGAGGGGGAGGAGAAGGAGAGGCTCACTGCGAGGCTGTAGGGGGACAGTAGCGTGCTCGGGGCTCGAGGCGGCGAAACGGGGCGGCGATCGTCGGCGGCCGAAGGTTGAAGACGAGCTCGTTGCGGCCGGTGCAGTGGCTCCAAGCTCCAACGGAGAGGCGGAGGTGACGTAGTCGAGGGCGGCGACGGCGTACGACACGGCGAGGTGGCGATTGGGGCACGGTGGCCGCGAGTTCGACGGTGAACGGCGGCGAGCGCGCTCGGGCAGAGGGGATCGAAGGGGAGAGGGAGGTGGATCTGGCGGGGGAGGAAGGCGCAGAGGCCGAGGGACGAGCGGG
>NW_025226172.1:32554-39936 GCF_018294505.1 Triticum aestivum | reverse complement strand
GAGGGGGTGCGGCGGGGACGGCCACTGTTCGACCCCGGTCGGGGGAACAAGGAAGGGGGCGAGGGGGAGAGTGGGCTGGGCCGGGGGTCGGGGGGTGGCGTCCCAGTTTGGGCCGGGGGTTCGGTCCAGTGGGGGGGAGGGCTTCTCCTTTTCTTTTTCTGCTCTGTTTGTTCTGTTTTCTGTTTTCTTTTTATTTGTTTATTTTCTTTGCTGTTTTATTTCATTTAGAAGTATTTAGGTGTTTTATAAAAATGTGTTTTCTCCACCATAATTACCAGTGTATTATTTAGCACCCACCGAACATTTTTGTTTAAATTTTTGAAAACTTTTATTTTCCACTTTTAAATTTATTTGAAGTTTGAACTAGGAGTTTGAAAAGGGTGTGATTCAAATGTGATCAAGCCCTGCTTAGCAACATGATTAGCTTAATCACAGGGGGTTACTGTAGCATGATTCTCAGGGTGTTACAAATCTCCTCCACTACAAGAAATCTTGTCGCGAGATTTAGGAGGTAGAAGGAAACAGTGCGGGGTATTCTTCGCGCAGACGATCCTCTCGTTCCCAAGTGGCCTCATCTTCAGAATGGTGCGACCACTGGACTTTGAGAAACTTGATCGCCTTCTGACGTGTGCGGCGTTCAGCTTGGTCGAGAATGCGGACCGGATGCTCCTTATAGGAGAGGTCTTGCTGCAATTCGAGCACTTCATGATCCACAGCTCGGATTGGATCCTTGAAGCAACGGCGGAGCTGTGACACATGGAACACATCGTGAACCTGAGAAAGGTTCGGCGGTAGCTCCAGTTGGTATGCCACTTTTCCACGCCTTTCGAGAATAGTGAATGGGCCAATATAGCGAGGAGCTAGTTTGCCCTTGATCCCGAAGCGGTGAGCACCCTTCATAGGTGTGACTCGAAGATAAGCCTTTTCGCCAGGTTGATAGACCATGTCTTTATGATGACGGTCATACTGACTCTTCTGACGTGACTGAGCAGTCTTGAGATTCTCGCAAATAATGCGGACTTGTTCTTCGGCATCTTGGATAATATCCGGACCGAAGAGTGGACGTTCCCCAGTTTCTGACCAGTTCAGAGGGGTTCGGCACTTTCGTCCATATAACACTTCGAAGGGGGCCATCTTCAGACTAGCTTGATAGCTATTATTATAAGAGAACTCAGCATACGGGAGAGATTCCTCCCATTTCTTGCCGAAGGAAATAACGCAAGCTCGAAGCATGTCTTCGAGAACTTGATTGACGCGTTCAACTTGTCCTTGCGATTGAGGATGAAACGCAGTACTGAATGACAGATGAGTTCCCATTGCTTCTTGGAAACTTGCCCAGAATCTTGAAGTGAATAAGCTACCACGGTCTGAACTGATAACCAATGGAATACCGTGGAGTGAAACAATCCTGGACATATAGAGCGTTGCCAACTGGCTAGCAGTGATCGTTTCTTTGACTGCCAGAAAATGTGCAACTTTGGAAAGTCGGTCTATGACGACAAGAATAGCATCATTAGCTTTCTGTGATTTGGGAAATCCAGTGACGAAGTCCATCTCAACATGGTCCCATTTCCATTCAGGAATAGAGATAGGTTGCAGAGTTCCAGCAGGCCTTTGATGTTCTGCTTTGATACGACGGCAAACGTCACACTCAGCAACATAACGAGCAATGTCTTGCTTCATATTAGACCACCAGAATCTGTGACGGATATCTTGGTACATCTTTGTACTACCAAGATGGATACATAGAGGCGTATCATGAGCTTCTTTCATAACTTCCTGTGTCGTATCCAGGTTTTTCTCTGCACATGGCACCACTAGGCGGCCCTTGAAGTATAGGGTGCCATCTTCAGCAATGGTGAAGAATGAGGGCTTTCCTTCTGCGAGGTAGCGCTTAATCTTGTGGGCTTCAGAGTCATACTTCTGTAGCCTTTTGATGCTGTCCTCGAGATCTGGTTTAGCAACTAGGGTATTGAGGGAACCCTGGGTAATAACGTGGAGGTTCACCTTGCCAAACTCCTTAGGAGGGGGAGCGAGTGCACCCGGAGGAACAATATGGAGGTTCAGCTTCCTGAATTCTTCAACAAGCGAGGGCTGAACTTTGTGAACCTGAAGGTGGTTGCAGTAAGACTTGCGGCTCAAGGCATCAGCCATTACATTAGCCTTGCCTGGCGTATAGGAAATACCCAAGTCAAAGTCTGCAACAAGCTCCATCCATCTCTGTTGACGGAGGTTCAGATCTGGCTGAGTAAACAGATACTTCAGACTTTGGTGGTCAGTGAAGATCTCGCAACGATTACCGAGAAGGTAATGTCGCCACTGTTTCAGCGCATGAATGACAGCAGCAAGTTCGAGGTCGTGAACTGGGTAGTTCTCTTCGTGAGGGCGCAATTGCCGAGAGGCATAAGCAATCACTTTGCAGTCTTGCATTAGGACACAGCCTAATCCTTGACGGGAAGCGTCGCAGTAAATGACGAAGTCCTTCTTAGTATCAGGTGGAGCTAGAACTGGAGCAGAAGTCAACTTGTCTTTGAGTGCCTGGAAACTTTCCTGACATTTGTCTGTCCATTGGAACTTGACACCCTTATGCAACAGGTTAGTCAGAGGCCTGGCGATCTTAGAGAAGTTCTCGACAAATCGACGGCAATAGCTGGCGAGACCGAGAAAACTTCTGACTTGCTTAACGTTCTGGGGAGGAGTCCAATCAAGAATAGCCTGAACTCGTTCAGGGTTGACGGCAATACCATCCTTAGAGATGACATGCCCGAGATAGGTTACTTCGGGTAGCCAAAATTCACATTTGGAGAACTTGGCATATAGTTGATGCTCTCGTAGCTTTTCCAGCACAAGTCGAAGATGTTCAGCATGTTCTTCTTCGTTCTTGGAAAATATCAGGATATCATCTAGATAAACCACGACGAACTTGTCGAGGTAATCCATGAATATGTAGTTCATCAGACGAGAGAAGGTGGCTGGAGCATTGGTTAAACCGAAAGACATGACGGTGTATTCGTATGAACCATAGCGAGTCACGAAGGCGGTCTTTGGGATATCCTCTTCGCGAACACGGATCTGGTGGTAGCCCAACCTCAAGTCGAGCTTAGAGAACACTGACGAACCCGCCAGTTGATCATACAGATCATTGATCCGAGGAAGGGGGTATTTATTCTGGATGGTAGCTTGGTTTATAGGACGGTAGTCTTGAACTAACCGGTTTGTCCCATCCTTCTTCTTGACAAAGAGAGAAGTTGCTCCCCAAGGAGAGCAACTTGGGCGAATGAATCCTTTGCGAAGAGATTTGTCGATTTCCTCCTTAAGCTCAAGGAGTTCATGTGGCGGCATTTTGTAGGGTCGCTTGGCTATAGGAGTGGTGCCTGGTTTCAAGTCGATGATGAATTCGACAGCTCTAGCAGGGGGAATCCCTGGAAGTTCTTCAGGGAAGACGTCGAGGAATTCACGCACGACGGGAATGTTCTCAATGCCCTCGAGTGGTGCAGCGTTCAATGCATTCAATGCATAGAGCCTTGCCTCAGCATTTTGCACCAGATGAGCTTGGTAAGCAACTATTTCATCTGAAGGGTGTAGCAGATGGACGGTTTTAGTGGCGCAAACTATAGAAGCAGTATGCGCTTTCAACCAATCCATACCCAAAATGAGGTCGATGTTAGACGACTTCAGGATAATGGGAGAGGCATAGAATTCCAGCCCTTCGATTTCCACGGGGACATCGATGCCAACCAAGGAGGTTTGACACTGTCCCAAGGGGGTTTTGACCAATACAGAGGTGTTCATCTCCTCACATTTAACGTCGTGCTTGTATGCAAAATCTTCTGACATGAATGAATGCGATGCACCTGTATCAAATAAAACGGATGCTGGTACTGAATTTACGTGGAATGTACCCATCACAGTAGCAGGCTGGTCTTGAGCTTCGTTGAGATCAACGTGGTTGGCATGAGCACGACCATAAGACTTAGCATTGTTGTTGCGGGGCTGATTGTTACCACGGCCAGTTGCTGGAAGGGCCAATTGATTCTGGTTCTGGTTGCATTCTCTAGCACGGTGTCCTGGTTGACCACACCTGAAGCACAAGCCATTATTCGGAGTGGGAACAGGAGCTTGGGATGGTGGAGCTGGAAGTCTTGACTGCCTAGATGGTGGTGGAGGCAGACGAGGTGCAGCATATGTCTGCCTTGGGGCAGATGCATTTGGACGGTACATGCTGTTCGGGATCCATAACTTACGCTTCTGTGCGGGCGAGCCCGAAGATGAGCCCGTGTCACGGTTGCGCCTGTGAGAGCTCTGGTATTCCTGCAGACCAGTATCGACATTGATGGCCTTATTCACCAAGGTGGCGAAATCATCAAAGTCATGCACTAGAAGTGCGAGCTTGATGTCAGCTTGAAGGCCATCACGGAACTTCTCCTGTCTGCGTGCATCAGTTGCAATGGCTTCTTCAGCATAGCGGGACAAGTCCAGAAACTCCCGCTGATAAGCTTCGACAGTTTTGTTGCCTTGGGTGAGGTTGCGGAACTCACGCTTCTTCCGGTCCATGACTCCTTGAGGAATGAAGCGGGCACGGAAAGCAGCTTGGAAGTCTGGCCAGGTGATGATTGTTCCAGCTGGCAGAGTACGCCTGTGGCTGTCCCACCATTGAGCTGCGGGTCCCTTCAAGAAGATGGAAGCAAAGGTGACATAGCTGGCAGGGGCTACATCAGCAGACTCCATCTCATAGGTGATGTCACGGAGCTAGTCATCAGCATCCAGAGGCTGAGTTGAGCTGCGGTAGATGGTTGGGTTGAGGCGTATGAAATCTTGAAGAGTCACCTGGGCTTGCTGCTGGTTCATATTGGGGCGAGGAAACTGAGCCATCATATTTTCCATGAATTGGCGGTTCAGTTCAAACTGTTGGATCATACCAGCCATGTACTCAGGTGGTGGTGGGGCATCGCCACCACGACCACGACCACCTGGTCTAACCATCCTGCTAATATATAACAGGGGTAGATCAGCATTCAGAATATGTGCTAAGACAAGAATCATTCATGATGAAACATGCATAACGAAAGGAGCACGATAGCTACTACATAGTAGTCGGCATAGCTTACAAAAGGGGTCATGCACAGAGTTCAGTACACAGAGTTCAGTACATAGACTAATACATCATAGGCGGCACACAGGCTCGCGGCGACTGCAACTAATACTACTAGCAAGCCTACATCAGTCCCAAGAGGTACTGTGGAGGTAATCGTAGCCCGACAGCTGGTAGTGAGGCAACGGATTGCCCTCCACGTCAGCAGACTGGGGGCCGCGGATACTCAGGTGTAGAGCCCGACGCTCAGGTGGCAGAAGAGGGCCAAGTGCGGGAGAGTAGCCTCCCACCTCTGGCCAACCGACACCGTGGGGCATCACGGTCCTGGCTGGGTAGATCGCAGTACGCGGTACCTATCCAGATCGGACAAAGGGGTGCAGCAGCGTCAGAGCACAGTAAAGGTGCTGACGGGTGGTGTACATCTCGTGGCGAAGAGCTCGGTTAGCTCGATCCAGCCCATCAGCATGCAGAACAAGGTGCTGATGGTAGAAGGGCTCTCGGGTGACGGTGGAGTAGGCAGCAGTATAGTATCCCTCCGCACCAACATCAGAGGCGATAGCAATGTGCCTGAAAGGGGAGGTGTCCAACTCCTGATACTCTCCACGAAGACGTGTCAGAGCAGCATAGGCAGCATCGTGGACAGCCATATCGATGGTCACACCAACACCATGTGCGGTGTGCAGCACAGTAGTGGAGTCGTACTCCCGAGAGTAGAGGTGGACGATGGCACGGTACTGCTCCTGGTTAAAGTCCTGGTACTCCTCATAGACGGTGTACTCAGGGTGCCAGCGATAACCAGATAGGTCATCATCGCAGCTAGCACCGCAGGTGATCCCGAGGCACCAATGGCCGTCGTGTGTTGAACGACCTGCCTCGTGGGTTCCATCTGAAAGCAAAGAAGTTTCAAAGGAGTCAAATGACAGTGTGTGAATTGGTCAATATACTATTCTAGGAAACAACTATGGCTTATCCAACTTTGGGGTGAATGCGGTCACGGGATCCTAGTGTTAAAGTTAGTAAATTCGTTTAACCCGAGTAGAGGAGAGTTCAGAGTCCCAGAGTAAAGGTCGAGGAGTAAAAGATCCTAGTACCACCCAATGGCGACGTGGGCCCGTAAGACACACAGCCATGTTAGTAAAAGTTTTTGTAATGTCTAGACTCGACTTCGGCCAAGGAGTGTGGAAAGGGGGGTTCCTACAGGCAGTCGGCTCTGATACCAACTTGTGAGGCCCCCGATTTGACCGTACACTAATCATTCACGCAAATGTGTACGACCAAGATCAGGGACTCACGGGAAGGTATCACAACACAACTCTAAAACATAAATAAGTCATACAAGCATCATAATACAAGCCAGGGGCCTCGAGGGCTCGAATACAAGTGCTCGATCATAGACGAGTCAGCGGAAGCAACAATATCTGAGTACAGACATAAGTTAAACAAGTTTGCCTTAAGAAGGCTAGCACAAACTGGGGTACAGATCGAACGAGGCGCAGGCCTCCTGCCTGGGATCCTCCTAACTACTCCTGATCGTCGTCAGCGGGCTGCACGTAGTAGTAGGCACCTCCAGTGTCGTAGGTGTCGTCGTCGACGGTGGCGTCTGGCTCCTGGACTCCAGCATCTGGTTGTGACAACCAGATAGAAAAGAAAAGGGGGAAAAGTGGGAGAGAAGCAACCGTGAGTACTCATCCAAAGTACTCGCAAGCAAGGAGCTATACTACATATGCAAGAGTATATGTGTGAAGGGGCATATCAGTGGACTGAACTGCAGAATGCCAGAATAAAAGGGGATAGCTAGTCCTGTCGAAGACTACGCTTCTGGTCATCTCCATCTTGCAGCATGTAGAAGAGAGTAGGTTGAAGTCCTCCAAGTAGCATCGCATAGCATAATCCTACCCGGCGATCCCCTCCTCGTCGCCCTGTTAGAGAGCGATCACCGGGTTGTATCTGGCACTTGGAAGGGTGTATTTTATTCAGTATCCAGTTCTAGTTGTCATAAGGTCAAGGTACAACTCCGGGTCGTCCTTTTACCGAGGGACACGGCTATTCGAATAGATAAACTTCCCTGCAGGGGTGCACCACATAACCCAACACGCTCGATCCCATTTGGCCGGACACACTTTCCTGGGTCATGCCCGGCCTCGTAAGATCAACGCGTCGCAGCCCCACCTAAGCACAACAGAGCGGTCAGCACGCCGGTCTAACCCTATGCGCGCAGGGGTCTGGGCCCATCGCCCTATGCACACCTGCACGTTGCGTACGCGGCCGGAAGCAGACCTAGCCTAGTGGC
>NW_025226172.1:26472-26881 GCF_018294505.1 Triticum aestivum | reverse complement strand
TGTTCAAAATGCACCATTCAAAGCCACATCATCATTTTTCAATCCTTTCTGACTTCATTTGTTATTTTTCATGCATTTACTAATTATTTTGAGCTATAAGACCATAAAATTGAAAAGCATTTCAAATGAACTCTGAAAAGGTTGAAAGTTGGCATGGTATCATCATTTCATCCAGATAGCATGTGCAAGAAAGTTAAGAGGGTTACGGCAAAAACTGGATGCACTTCGTGTACAAAACGGACAATCTCTTTCAAAGTATCAGGATTTCATACGGAAACTCGTCTGTTACAAAGGGATTTCATTTTTTTAAACTTATTTGAACTACTGACTTTTTGTGTGTTCAAAATGCACCATTCAAAGCCACATCATCATTTTTCAATCCTTTCTGACTTCATTTGTTATTTTTCAT
>NW_025226172.1:25602-26196 GCF_018294505.1 Triticum aestivum | reverse complement strand
AGTTGAGAGGGTTACGGCAAAAACTGGATGCACTTCGTGTACAAAACGGACAATCTGTTTCAAAGTATCAGGATTTCATACGGAAACTCGTGTGTTAAAAAGGGATTTCATTTTTTAAAACTTATTTGAACTCCTGACCTTTTGTGTGTTCAAAATGCACCATTCAAAGAGACAGCATCATTTTTCTATCCTTTCTGACTTCATTTGTTATTTTTCATGCATTTACTAATTATTTTGAGCTATAAGACCATAAAATTGAAAATCTTTTCAAATGAACTCTGAAAAGGTTGAAAGTTGGCATGGTATCATCATTTCATCCACATAGCATGTGCAAGATAGTTGATAGGGTTACGGCAAAAACTGGATGCCCTTCGTGTACAAAACGGACGATCTCTTTCAAAGTATCAAGATTTCATACGGAAACTCATCTGTTACAAAGGGATTTCATTTTTTAAAACTTATTTGAACTCCTGAATTTTTGTGTGTTCAAAATTCAACATTCAAAGCCACATCATCATTTTTCAATCCCTTCTGACTTCATTTGTTATTTTTCATGCATTTACAAAATATTTTGAGCTTTAAGACCATAAAATT
>NW_025226172.1:23820-25382 GCF_018294505.1 Triticum aestivum | reverse complement strand
AATCTCTTTCAAAGTATCAGGATTTCATACGGAAACTCGTCTGTTACAAAGGGATTTCATTATTTAAAACTTATTTGAACTCTTGACTTTTTGTGTGTTCAAAATGCACCATTCAAAGCCACATCATCATTTTTCAATCCTTTCTGACTTCATTTGTTATTTTTCATGCATTTACTAATTATTTTGAGCTATAAGACCATAAAATTGAAAAGCATTTCAAATGAACTCTGAAAAGGTTGAAAGTTGGCATGGTATCATCAGTTCATCCACATAGCATGTGCAAGAAAGTTAAGAGGGTTACGGCAAAAACTGGATGCACTTCGTGTACAAAACGGACAATCCCTTTCAAAGTATCAAGATTTCATACGGAAACTCGTCTGTTACAAAGGGATTTCATTTTTTTAAACTTATTTGAACTCCTGACTTTTTGTGTGTCCAAAATGCACCATTCAAAGCCACATCATCATTTTTCAATCCTTTCTGATTTCATTTATTATTTTACATGTATTTACTAATTATTTTGAGCTATAAGACCATAAAATTGAAAAGCATTTCAAATGAACTCTAAAAAGGTTGAAAGTTGGCATGGTATCATCATTTCATCCACATAGCATGTGCAAGAAAGTTGACAGGGTTATAGCAAAAACTGGATGCACTTCGTGTACAAAACGAACAATCTCTTTCAAAGTATCAGGATTTCATACGAAAACTCGTTTGTTAAAAAAGGATTTCATTTTTTAAAACTTATTTGAACTCCTGACTTCTTGTGTGTTCAAAATGCACCATTCAAAGCCACATCATCATTTTTCAATCCTTTCCGACTTTATTTGTTATTTTTCATGCATTTGCTAATTACTTTGAGCTATAAGACCATAAAATTGAAAAGCATTTCAAATGAACTCTGAAAAGGTTGAAAGTTGGCATGGTATCATCATTTCATCCACATAGCATGTGCAAGAAATTTGAGAGGTTTACGGTAAAAACTGGATGCACTTCGTGTACAAAACGGACAATCTCTTTCAAAGTATCAGGATTTCATACGGAAACTCGTCTGTTACAAAGGGATTTCATTTTTTAAAACTTATTTGAACTCCTGACTTTTTGTGTGTTCAAAATTCAACATTCAAAGCCACATCATCATTTTTCAATCCTTTCTGACTTCATTTGTTATTTTTCATGCATTTACTAATTATTTTGAGCTATAAGATCATAAAATTGAAAAGCATTTCAAATGAACTCTGAAAAGGTTGAAAGTTGGCATGGTATCATCATTTCATCCACATAGCATGTGCAAGAAAGTTGAGAGGGTTGCGGCAAAAACTGGATCCACTTCGTGTACAAAACAGACAATCTCTTTCAAAGTATCAGGATTTCATACGGAAACTCGTCTGTTACAAAGGGATATCTTTATTTAAAACTTATTTGAACTCTTGACTTTTTGTGTGTTCAAAATGCACCATTCAAAGCCACATCATCATTTTCCAATCCTTTCTGACTTCATTTGTTATTTTTCATGCATTTACTAATTATTTTGAGCTATAAGACCATAAAATTGAAAAGCA
>NW_025226172.1:21992-22930 GCF_018294505.1 Triticum aestivum | reverse complement strand
ATCATCATTTTTCAATCCTTTCTGACTTCATTTGTTATTTTTCATGCATTTACTAATTATTTTGAGCTATAAGACCACAATATTTAAAAGCATTTCAAATGAACTCTGAAAAGGTTGAAAGTTGGCATGGTATCATCATTTCATCCACATAGCATGTGCAAGAAAGTTGAGAGGGTTACGGCAAAAACTGGATGCACTTCGTGTACAAAACGGACAATCCCTTTCAAAGTATCAGGATTTCATACGGAAACTCGTCTGTTAGAAAGGGATTTCATTATTTAAAACTTATTTGTACTCCTGACTTTTTGTGTGTCCAAAATGCACCATTCAAAGCCACATCATCATTTTTCAATCCTTTCTGACTTCATTTGTTATTTTTCATGCATTTACTAATTATTTTGAGCTATAAGACCATAAAATTGAAAAGCAGTTCAAATGAACTCTGAAAAGGTTGAAAATCGGCATGGTATCATCATTTCATCCACATAGCATGTGCAAGAAAGTTGAGAGGGTCCCGGCAAAAAATGGATGCACTTCGTGTACAAAACGGACAATCTCTTTCAAAGTATCAGGATTTCATACGGAAACTCGTCTGTTACAAAGGGGTTTCATTTTTTTAAACTTATTTGAACTCCTGACTTTTTGTGTGTTCAAAATGCACCATTCAAAGCCACATCATCATTTTTCAATCCTTTCTGACTTCATTTGTTATTTTTCATGCATTTACTAATTATTTTGAGCTACAAGATCATAAAATTGAAAAGAAGTTCAAATGAACTCTGAAAAGGTTGAAAGTTGGCATGTTATCATCATTTCATCCACATAGCATGTGCAAGAAAGTTGAGAGGGTCCCGGCAAAAAATGGATGCACTTCGTGTACAAAACGGACAATCTCTTTCATAGTATCAGGATTTCATACGGAAACTCGTCTGTCACAA
>NW_025226172.1:20326-21982 GCF_018294505.1 Triticum aestivum | reverse complement strand
TTTTCAATCCTTTCTGACTTCATTTGTTATTTTACATGTATTTACTAATTATTTTGAGCTATAAGACCATAAAATTGAAAAGCATTTCAAATGAACTCTGAAAAGGTTGAAAGTTGGCATGGTATCATCATTTCATCCACATAGTATGTGCAAGAAAGTTGAGAGGGTTATAGCAAAAACTGGATGCACTTCGTGTACAAAACGGACAATCTCTTTCAAAGTATCAGGATTTCATACGGAAACTCGTCTGTTAAAAAAGGATTTCATTTTTTAAAACTTATTTGAACTCCTGACTTCTTGTGTGTTCAAAATGCACCATTCAAAGCCACATCATCATTTTTCAATCCTTTCCGACTTTATTTGTTATTTTTCATGCATTTGCTAATTACTTTGAGCTATAAGACCATAAAATTGAAAAGCATTTCAAATGAACTCTGAAAAGGTTGAAAGTTGGGATGGTATCATCATTTCATCCACATAGCATGTGCAAGAAATTTGAGAGGTTTACGGTAAAAACTGGATGCACTTCGTGTACAAAACGGACAATCTCTTTCAAAGTATCAGGATTTCATACGGAAATTCGTCTGTTACAAAGGGATTTCATTTTTTAAAACTTATTTGAACTCCTGACTTTTTGTGTGTTCAAAATTCAACATTCAAAGCCACATCATCATTTTTCAGTCCTTTCTCACTTCATTTGATATTTTTCATGCATTTACTAATTATTTTGAGCTATAAGACCATAAAATTGAAAAGCATTTCAAATGAACTCTGAAAAGGTTGAAAGTTGGCATGGTATCATAATTTCATCCACATAGCATGTGCTAGATAGTTGAGAGGGTTACGGCAAAAACTGGATGCACTTCGTGTACAAAACGGACAATCTCTTTCAAAGTATCAGGATTTCATACGGAAACTCGTGTGTTAAAAAGGGAGTTCATTTTTTAAAACTTATTTGAACTCCTGACCTTTTGTGTGTTCAAAATGCACCATTCAAAGAGACAGCATCATTTTTCTATCCTTTCTGACTTCATTTGTTATTTTTCATGCATTTACTAAATATTTTGAGCTATAAGACCATAAAATTGAAAAGCTTTTCAAATGAACTCTGAAAAGGTTGAAAGTTGGCATGGTATCATCATTTCATCCGTATAGCATGTGCAAGATAGTTGATAGGGTTACGGCAAAAACTGGATGCCCTTCGTGTACAAAACGGACGATCTCTTTCAAAGTATCAAGATTTCATACGGAAACTCGTCTGTTACAAAGGGATTTCATTTTTTAAAACTTATTTGAACTCCTGAATTTTTATGTGTTCAAAATTCAACATTCAAAGCCACATCATCATTTTTCATTCCTTTCTGACTTCATTTGTTATTTTTCATGCATTTACTAAATATTTTGAGCTATAAGACCATAAAATTGAAAAGCGTTTCAAATGAACTCTTAAAAGGTTGAAAGTTGGCATGGTATCATCATTTCATCCACATAGCATGTGCAATAAAGTTCAGAGGGTTAAGGCAAAAACTGGGTGCACTTCATGCACAAAACGGACGATCTCTTTCAAAGTATCAGGATTTCATACGAAAACTCGTCTGTCACAAAGGGATTTCATTTTTTTAAACTTATTTGAACTCCTGACTTTTTGTGTGTTCA
>NW_025226172.1:15178-16820 GCF_018294505.1 Triticum aestivum | reverse complement strand
AATCTCTTTCAAAGTATCAGGATTTCATACGGAAACTCGTCTGTTACAAAGGGATTTCATTATTTAAAACTTATTTGAACTCTTGACTTTTTGTGTGTTCAAAATGCACCATTCAAAGCCACATCATCATTTTTCAATCCTTTCTGACTTCATTTGTTATTTTTCATGCATTTACTAATTATTTTGAGCTATAAGACCATAAAATTGAAAAGCATTTCAAATGAACTCTGAAAAGGTTGAAAGTTGGCATGGTATCATCATTTCATCCACATAGCATGTGCAAGAAAGTTAAGAGGGTTACGGCAAAAACTGGATGCACTTCGTGTACAAAACGGACAATCCCTTTCAAAGTATCAGGATTTCATACGGAAACTCGTCTGTTACAAAGGGATTTCATTTTTTTAAACTTATTTGAACTCCTGACTTTTTGTGTGTTCAAAATGCACCATTCAAAGCCACATCATCATTTTCAATCCTTTCTGACTTCATTTGTTATTTTACATGTATTTACTAATTATTTTGAGCTATAAGACCATAAAATTGAAAAGCATTTCAAATGAACTCTAAAAAGGTTGAAAGTTGGCAAGGTATCATCATTTCATCCACATAGCATGTGCAAGAAAGTTGAGAGGGTTATAGCAGAAACTGGATGCACTTCGTGTACAAAACGGACAATCTCTTTCAAAGTATCAGGATTTCATACGGAAACTCGTCTGTTAAAAAAGGATTTCATTTTTTAAAACTTATTTGAACTCCTGACTTCTTGTGTGTTCAAAATGCACCATTCAAAGCCACATCATCATTTTTCAATCCTTTCCGACTTTATTTGTTATTTTTCTTGCATTTGCTAATTACTTTGAGCTATAAGACCATAAAATTGAAAAGCATTTCAAATGAACTCTGAAAAGGTTGAAAGTTGGCATGGTATCATCATTTCATCCACATAGCATGTGCAAGAAATTTGAGAGGTTTACGGTAAAAACTGGATGCACTTCGTGTACAAAACGGACAATCTCTTTCAAAGTATCAGGATTTCATACGGAAACTCGTCTGTTACAAAGGGATTTCATTTTTTAAAACTTATTTGAACTCCTGACTTTTTGTGAGTTCAAAATTCAACATTCAAAGCCCCATCATCATTTTTCAATCCTTTCTGACTTCATTTGTTATTTTTCATGCATTTACTAATTATTTTGAGCTATAAGACCATAAAATTGAAAAGCATTTCAAATGAACTCTGAAAAGGTTGAAAGTTGGCATGGTATCATCATTTCATCCACATAGCATGTGCAAGATAGTTGAGAGGGTTACGGCAAAAACTGGATGCACTTCGTGTACAAAACGGACAATCTCTTTCAAAGTATCATGATTTCATACGGAAACTCGTGTGTTAAAAATGGATTTCATTTTTTAAAACTTATTTGAACTCCTGACCTTTTGTGTGTTCAAAATGCACCATTCAAAGAGACAGCATCATTTTTCTATCCTTTCTGACTTCATTTGTTATTTTTCATGCATTTACTAATTATTTTGAGCTATAAGACCATAAAATTGAAAAGCTTTTCAAATGAACTCTGAAAAGGTTGAAAGTTGGCATGGTATCATCATTTCATCCACATAGCATGTGCAAGATAGTTGATAG
>NW_025226172.1:13845-15168 GCF_018294505.1 Triticum aestivum | reverse complement strand
TGTTCAAAATGCACCATTCAAAGCCACATCATCATTTTTCAATCCTTTCTGACTTCATTTGTTATTTTTCATGCATTTACTAATTATTTTGAGCTATAAGACCATAAAATTGAAAAGCATTTCAAATGAACTCTGAAAAGGTTGAAAGTTGGCATGGTATCATCATTTCATCCAGATAGCATGTGCAAGAAAGTTAAGAGGGTTACGGCAAAAACTGGATGCACTTCGTGTACAAAACGGACAATCTCTTTCAAAGTATCAGGATTTCATACGGAAACTCGTCTGTTACAAAGGGATTTCATTTTTTTAAACTTATTTGAACTACTGACTTTTTGTGTGTTCAAAATGCACCATTCAAAGCCACATCATCATTTTTCAATCCTTTCTGACTTCATTTGTTATTTTTCATACATTTACTAATTATTTTGAGCTATAAGACCATAAAATTGAAAAGCTTTTCAAATGAACTCTGAAAAGGTTGAAAGTTGGCATGGTATCATCATTTCATCCACATAGCATGTGCAAGATAGTTGAGAGGGTTATGGCAAAAACTGGATGCACTTCGTGTACAAAACGGACAATCTCTTTCAAAGTATCAGGATTTAATACGGAAACTCGTGTGTTAAAAAGGGATTTCATTTTTTAAAACTTATTTGAACTCCTGACCTTTTGTGTGTTCGAAATGCACCATTCAAAGAGACAGCATCATTTTTCTATCCTTTCTGACTTCATTTGTTATTTTTCATGCATTTACTAATTATTTTGAGCTATAAGACCATAAAATTGAAAGCTTTTCAAATGAACTCTGAAAAGGTTGAAAGTTGGCATGGTATCATCATTTCATCCACATAGCATGTGCAAGATAGTTGATAGGGTTATGGCAAAAACTGGATGCCCTTCGTGTACAAAACGGACGATCTCTTTCAAAGTATCAAGATTTCATACGGAAACTCGTCTGTTACAAAGGGATTTCATTTTTTAAAACTTATTTGAACTCCTGATTTTTTGTGTGTTCAAAATTCAACATTCAAAGCCACATCATCATTTTTCAATCCTTTCTGACTTCATTTGTTATTTTTCATGCATTTACTAAATATTTTGAGCTATAAGACCATAAAATTGAAAAGCATTTCAAATGAACACTGAAGAGGTTGAAAGTTGGCATGGTATCATCATTTCATCCACATAGCATGTGCAAGAAAGTTGAGAGGGTTACGGCAAAAACTGGATGCACTTCGTGCGGACAATCTCTTTCAAAGTATCAGGATTTCATACGGAAACTCGTCTGTTACAAAGGGATTTCATTATTTAAAACTTATTTGA
>NW_025226172.1:12714-13835 GCF_018294505.1 Triticum aestivum | reverse complement strand
TTCATTTTTTAAAACTTATTTGAACTCCTGACCTTTTGTGTGTTCAAAATGCACCATTCAAAGAGACAGCATCATTTTTCTATCCTTTCTGACTTCATTTGTTATTTTTCATGCATTTACTAATTATTTTGAGCTATAAGACCATAAAATTGAAAAGCTTTTCAAATGAACTCTGAAAAGGTTGAAAGTTGGCATGGTATCATCATTTCATCCACATAGCATGTGCAAGATAGTTGATAGGGTTACGGCAAAAACTGGATGCCCTTCGTGTACAAAACGGACGATCTCTTTCAAAGTATCAAGATTTCATACGGAAACTCGTCTGTTACAAAGGGATTTCATTTTTTAAAACTTATTTGAACTCCTGAATTTTTGTGTGTTCAAAATTCAACATTCAAAGCCACATCATCATTTTTCAATCCTTTCTGACTTCATTTGTTATTTTTCATGCATTTACTAAATATTTTGAGCTATAAGACCATGAAATTGAAAAGCATTTCAAATGAACTCTGAAAAGGCTGAAAGTTAGCATGGTATCATCATTTCATCCACATAGCATGTGCAATAAAGTTCAGAGTGTTACGGCAAAAACTGGGTGCACTTCGTGCACAAAACGGACGATCTCTTTCAAAGTATCAGGATTTCATACGAAAACTCGTCTATTACAAAGGGATTTCATTTTTTTAAACTTATTTGAACTCCTGACTTTTTGTGTGTTCAAAATGCACCATTCACAGCCACACCATCATTTTTCAGTCCTTTCTCACTTCATTTGTTATTTTTCATGCATTTACTACTTATTTAGACCTATAAGACCCTAAAATTGAAAAGCATTTCAAATGAACTCTGAAAAGGTTGAAAGTTGGCATGGTATCATCATTTCATCCACATAGCATGTGCAAGAAAGTTGAGAGGGTTGCGGCAAAAACTGGATGCACTTCGTGTACAAAACAGACAATCTCTTTCAAAGTATCAGGATTTCATACGGAAACTCGTCTGTTACAAAGGGATTTCATTATTTAAAACTTATTTGAACTCTTGACTTTTTGTGTGTTCAAAATGCACCATTCAAAGCCACATCATCATTTTTCAATCCTTTCTGACTTCATTTGTTATTTTTC
>NW_025226172.1:9032-10020 GCF_018294505.1 Triticum aestivum | reverse complement strand
CTATAAGACCATAAAATTGAAAAGCATTTCAAATGAACTCTGAAAAGGTTCAAAGTTGGCATGGTATCATCATTTCATCCACATAGCATGTGCAAGAATGTTAAGAGGGTTACGGCAAAAACTGGATGCACTTCGTGTACAAAACGGACAATCCTTTTCAAAGTATCAGGATTTCATACGGAAACTCGTCTCTAACAAAGGGATTTCATTTTTTTAAACTTATTTGAACTCCTGAATTTTTGTGTGTTCAAAATTCAACATTCAAAGCCACATCATCATTTTTCAATCCTTTCTGACTTCATTTGTTATTTTTCATGCATTTACTAAATATTTTGAGCTATAAGACCATGAAATTGAAAAGCATTTCAAATGAACTCTGAAAAGGTTGAAAGTTAGCATGGTATCATCATTTCATCCACATAGCATGTGCAATAAAGTTCAGAGGGTTACGGCAAAAACTGGGTGCACTTCGTGCACAAAACGGACGATCTCTTTCAAAGTATCAGGATTTCATACGAAAACTCGTCTATTACAAAGGGATTTCATTTTTTTAAACTTATTTGAACTCCTGACTTTTTGTGTGTTCAAAATGCACCATTCACAGCCACACCATCATTTTTCAGTCCTTTCTCACTTCATTTGTTATTTTTCATGCATTTACTACTTATTTTGACCTATAAGACCCTAAAATTGAAAAGCATTTCAAATGAACTCTGAAAAGGTTGAAAGTTGGCATGGTATCATCATTTCATCCACATAGCATGTGCAAGAAAGTTGAGAGGGTTGCGGCAAAAACTGGATGCACTTCGTGTACAAAACAGACAATCTCTTTCAAAGTATCAGGATTTCATACGGAAACTCGTCTGTTACAAAGGGATTTCATTATTTAAAACTTATTTGAACTCTTGACTTTTTGTGTGTTCAAAATGCACCATTCAAAGCCACATCATCATTTTTCAATCCTTTCTGACTTCATTTGTTATTTTTC
>NW_025226172.1:8169-9022 GCF_018294505.1 Triticum aestivum | reverse complement strand
TTATTTTTCATGCATTTACTAATTATTTTAAGCTATAAGACCATGAAATTGAAAAGCATTTCAAATGAACTCTGAAAAGGTTGAAAGTTGGCATGGTATCATCATTTCATCCACATAGCATGCGCAAGAAAGTTGAGAGGGTTACGGCAAAAACTGGATGCACTTCGTGTACAAAGCGGACAATCTCTTTCAAAGTATCAGGATTTCATACGGAAACTCGTCTGTTACAAAGGGATTTCATTTTTTAAAACTTATTTGAACTCCTGACTTTTTGTGTGTTCAAAATGCACCATTCAAAGCCACATCATCATTTTTCAATCCTTTCTGACATCATTTGTTATTTTTCATGCATTTACTAATTATTTTGAGCTATAAGACCATAAAATTGAAAAGCATTTCAAATGAACTCTGAAAAGGTTGAAAGTTGGTATGGTATCATCATTTCATCCACATAGCATGCGCAAGAAAGTTGAGAGGGGTACGGCAAAAACTGGATGCACTTCGTGTACAAAACGGACAATCTCTTTCAAAGTATCAGGATTTCATATGGAAACTAGTCTGTTACAAAGGGATTTCATTTTTTAAAACTTATTTGAACTCCTGACTTTTTGTGTGTTCAAAATGCACCATTCAAAGCCACATCATCATTTTTCAATCCTTTCTGACTTCATTGGTTATTTTTCATGCATTTACTAATTATTTTAAGCTATAAGACCATGAAATTGAAAAGCATTTCAAATGAACTCTGAAATAGTTGAAAGTTGGCATGGTATGATCATTTCATCCACATAGCATGCGCAAGAAAGTTGAGAGGGTTACGGCAAAAACTGGATGCACTTCGTGTACAAAGCGG
>NW_025226172.1:6347-7673 GCF_018294505.1 Triticum aestivum | reverse complement strand
GGACAATCTCTTTCAAAGTATCAGGATTTCATACGGAAACTCGTCTGTTACAAAAGGATTTCATTTTTAAAAACTTATTTGAACTCCTGACTTCTTGTGTGTTCAAAATGCACCATTCAAAGCCACATCATCATTTTTCAATCCTTTCCGACTTTATTTGTTATTTTTCATGCATTTGCTAATTACTTTGAGCTATAAGACCATAAAATTGAAAAGCATTTCAAATGAACTCTAAAAAGGTTGAAAGTTGGCATGGTATCGTCATTTCATCCACATAGCATGTGCAAGAAATTTGAGAGGGCTACGGTAAAAACTGGATGCACTTCGTGTACAAAACGGACAATCTCTTTCAAAGTATCAGGATTTCATACGGAAACTCGTCTGTTACAAAGGGATTTCATTTTTTTAAACTTATTTGAACTCTTGACTTTTTGTGTGTTCAAAATGCACCATTCAAAGCCACATCATCATTTTTCAATCCTTTCTGACTTCATTTGTTATTTTTCATGCATTTACTAATTATTTTGAGCTATAAGACCATAAAATTGAAAAGCATTTCAAATGAACTCTGAAAAGGTTCAAAGTTGGCATGGTATCATCATTTCATCCACATAGCATGTGCAAGAATGTTAAGAGGGTTACGGCAAAAACTGGATGCACTTCGTGTACAAAACGGACAATCCTTTTCAAAGTATCAGGATTTCATACGGAAACTCGTCTGTAACAAAGGGATTTCATTTTTTTAAACTTATTTGAACTCCTGAATTTTTGTGGTTTCAAAATTCAACATTCAAAGCCACATCATCATTTTTCAATCCTTTCTGACTTCATTTGTTATTTTTCATGCATTTACTAAATATTTTGAGCTATAAGACCATGAAATTGAAAAGCATTTCAAATGAACTCTGAAAAGGTTGAAAGTTAGCATGGTATCATCATTTCATCCACATAGCATGTGCAATAAAGTTCAGAGGGTTACGGCAAAAACTGGATGCACTTCGTGTACAAAACGGACAATGTCTTTCAAAGTATCAGGATTTCATACGGAAACTCGTCTGTTACAAAGGGATTTCATTTTTTAAAACTTATTTGAAATCCTGACTTTTTGTGTGTTCAAAATGCACCATTCAAAGCCACATCATCATTTTTCAATCCTTTGTGACTTCATTTGTTATTTTTCATGCATTTACTAATTATTTTGAGCTATAAGACCATAAAATTGAAAAGCATTTCAAATGAACTCTGAAAAGGTTGAAAGTTGGCATGGTATCATCATTTCATCCACATAGCATGTGCAAGAAAGTTGAGAGGGTTACGGCAAAAACT
>NW_025226172.1:5824-6337 GCF_018294505.1 Triticum aestivum | reverse complement strand
TTACTTTGAGCTATAAGACCATAAAATTGAAAAGCATTTCAAATGAACTCTGAAAAGGTTGAAAGTTGGCATGGTATCGTCATTTCATCCACATAGCATGTGCAAGAAATTTGAGAGGGTTACGGTAAAAACAGGATGCACTTCGTGTACAAAACGGACAATCTCTTTCAAAGTATCAGGATTTCATACGGAAACTCGTCCGTTACAAAGGGATTTCATTTTTTTAAACTTATTTGAACTCCTGACTTTTTGTGTGTTCAAAATGCACCATTCAAAGCCACATCATCATTTTTCAATCCTTCCTGACTTCATTTGTTATTTTTCATGCATTTACTAATGACTTTGAGCAATAAGACCATGAAATTGAAAAGCATTTCAAATGAACTCTGAAAAGGTTGAAAGTTGGCATGGTATCATCATTTCATCCACATAGCATGTGCAAGAAAGTTGAGAGGGTTACGGCAAAAACTGGATGCACTTCGTGTACAAAACGGACAATGTCTTTCAAAGTAT
>NW_025226172.1:3939-5814 GCF_018294505.1 Triticum aestivum | reverse complement strand
ATAGCATGTGCAAGAAATTTGAGAGGGTTACGGTAAAAACTGGATGCACTTCGTGTACAAAACGGACAATCTCTTTCAAAGTATCAGGATTTCATACGGAAACTCGTCTGTTACAAAGGGATTTCATTTTTTTAAACTTATTTGAACTCCTGACTTTTTGTGTGTTCAAAATGCACCATTCAAAGCCACATCATCATTTTTCAATCCTTCCTGACTTCATTTGTTATTTTTCATGCATTTACTAATTACTTTGAGCAATAAGACCATGAAATTGAAAAGCATTTCAAATGAACTCTGAAAAGGTTGAAAGTTGGCATGGTATCATCATTTCATCCACATAGCATGTGCAAGAAAGTTGAGAGGGTTACGGCAAAAACTGGATGCACTTCGTGTACAAAACGGACAATGTCTTTCAAAGTATCAGGATTTCATACGGAAACTCGTCTGTTACAAAGGGATTTCATTTTTTAAAACTTATTTGAACTCCTGACTTCTTGTGTGTTCAAAATGCACCATTCAAAGCCACATCATCATTTTTCAATCCTTTGTGACTTCATTTGTTATTTTTCATGCATTTACTAATTACTTTGAGCTATAAGACCATCAAATTGAAAAGCATTTCAAATTAACTCTGAAAAGGTTGAAAGTTGGCATGGTATCATCATTTCATCCACATAGCATGTGCAAGAAAGTTAAGAGGGTTACGGCAAAAACTGGATGCACTTCGTGTACAAAACGGACAATCTCTTTCAAAGTATCAGGATTTCATACGGAAACTCGTCTGTTACAAAGGGATTTCATTTTTTTTAACTTATTTGAACTCCTGACTTTGTGTGTGTTCAAAATGCACCATTCAAAGCCATATCATCATTTTTCAATCCTTTCTGACTTCATTTGTTATTTTTCATGCATTTACTAATTATTTTGAGCAATAAGACCATGAAATTGAAAAGCATTTCAAATGAACTCTGAAAAGGTTGAAAGTTGGCATGGTATCATCATTTCATCCACATAGCATGTGCAAGAAAGTTAAGAGGGTTACGGCAAAAACTGGATGCACTTCGTGTACAAAACGGACAATCTCTTTCAAAGTATCAGGATTTCATACGGAAACTCGTCTGTTACAAAGGGATTTCATTTTTTTAAACTTATTTGAACTCCTGACTTTGTGTGTGTTCAAAATGCACCATTCAAAGCCATATCATCATTTTTCAATCCTTTCTGACTTCATTTGTTATTTTTCATGCATTTACTAATTATTTTGAGCTATAGCACCCTAAAATTGGAAAGCATTTCAAATGAACTCTGAAAAGGTTGAAAGTTGGCATGGTATCATCATTTCATCCACATAGCATGTGCAAGAAAGTTGAGAGGGTTACGGCAAAAACTGGATGCACTTCGTGTACAAAATGGACAATCTCTTTCAAAGTATCAGGATTTCATACGGAAACTCGTCTGTTACAAAAGGATTTCATTTTTTAAAACTTTTTTGAACTCCTGACTTCTTGTGTGTTCAAAATGCACCATTCAAAGCCACATCATCATTTTTAATCCTTTCCGACTTTATTTGTTATTTTTCATGCATTTGCTAATTACTCTGAGCTATAAGACCATAAAATTGAAAAGCATTTCAAATGAACACTGAAAAGGTTGAAAGTTGGCATGGTATCATCATTTCATCCAAATAGCATGTGCAAGAAATTTGAGAGGGTTACGGTAAAAACTGGATGCACTTCGTGTACAAAACGGACAATCTCTTTCAAAGTATCAGGATTTCATACGGAAACTCGTCTGTTACAAAGGGATTTCATTTTTTTAAACTTATTTGAACTCCTGACTTTTTGTGTGTTCAAAATGCACCATTCAAAGCCACAT
>NW_025226172.1:3300-3929 GCF_018294505.1 Triticum aestivum | reverse complement strand
TTTCAATCCTTTCCGACTTTATTTGTTATTTTTCATGCATTTGCTAATTACTTTGAGCTATAAGACCATAAAATTGAAAAGCATTTCAAATGAACTCTGAAAAGGTTGAAAGTTGGCATGGTATCGTCATTTCATCCACATAGCATGTGCAAGAAATTTGAGAGGGTTACGGTAAAAACTGGATGCACTTCGTGTACAAAACGGACAATCTCTTTCAAAGTATCAGGATTTCATATGGAAACTCGTCTGTTACAAAAGGATTTCATTTTTTAAAACTTATTTGAACTCCTGACTTCTTGTGTGTTCAAAATGCACCATTCAAAGCCACATCATCATTTTTCAATCCTTTCCGACTTCATTTGTTATTTTTCATGCATTTGCTAATTACTTTGAACTATAAGACCATAAAATTGGAAAGCATTTCAAATGAACTCTGAAAAGGTTGAAAGTTGGCATGGTATCGTCATTTCATCCACATAGCATGTGCAAGAAATTTGAGAGGGTTACGACAAAAACTGGATGCACTTCGTGTACAAAACAGACAATGTCTTTCAAAGTATCAGGATTTCATACGGAAACTCGTCTGTTACAAAGGGATTTCATTTTTTAAACTTATTTGAACTCCTGAC
>NW_025226172.1:2553-3066 GCF_018294505.1 Triticum aestivum | reverse complement strand
TTACTTTGAGCTATAAGACCATAAAATTGAAAAGCATTTCAAATGAACTCTGAAAAGGTTGAAAGTTGGCATGGTATCGTCATTTCATCCACATAGCATGTGCAAGAAATTTGAGAGGGTTACGGTAAAAACAGGATGCACTTCGTGTACAAAACGGACAATCTCTTTCAAAGTATCAGGATTTCATACGGAAACTCGTCCGTTACAAAGGGATTTCATTTTTTTAAACTTATTTGAACTCCTGACTTTTTGTGTGTTCAAAATGCACCATTCAAAGCCACATCATCATTTTTCAATCCTTCCTGACTTCATTTGTTATTTTTCATGCATTTACTAATGACTTTGAGCAATAAGACCATGAAATTGAAAAGCATTTCAAATGAACTCTGAAAAGGTTGAAAGTTGGCATGGTATCATCATTTCATCCACATAGCATGTGCAAGAAAGTTGAGAGGGTTACGGCAAAAACTGGATGCACTTCGTGTACAAAACGGACAATGTCTTTCAAAGTAT
>NW_025226172.1:0-2543 GCF_018294505.1 Triticum aestivum | reverse complement strand
ATAGCATGTGCAAGAAATTTGAGAGGGTTACGGTAAAAACTGGATGCACTTCGTGTACAAAACGGACAATCTCTTTCAAAGTATCAGGATTTCATACGGAAACTCGTCTGTTACAAAGGGATTTCATTTTTTTAAACTTATTTGAACTCCTGACTTTTTGTGTGTTCAAAATGCACCATTCAAAGCCACATCATCATTTTTCAATCCTTCCTGACTTCATTTGTTATTTTTCATGCATTTACTAATTACTTTGAGCAATAAGACCATGAAATTGAAAAGCATTTCAAATGAACTCTGAAAAGGTTGAAAGTTGGCATGGTATCATCATTTCATCCACATAGCATGTGCAAGAAAGTTGAGAGGGTTACGGCAAAAACTGGATGCACTTCGTGTACAAAACGGACAATGTCTTTCAAAGTATCAGGATTTCATACGGAAACTCGTCTGTTACAAAGGGATTTCATTTTTTAAAACTTATTTGAACTCCTGACTTCTTGTGTGTTCAAAATGCACCATTCAAAGCCACATCATCATTTTTCAATCCTTTGTGACTTCATTTGTTATTTTTCATGCATTTACTAATTACTTTGAGCTATAAGACCATCAAATTGAAAAGCATTTCAAATTAACTCTGAAAAGGTTGAAAGTTGGCATGGTATCATCATTTCATCCACATAGCATGTGCAAGAAAGTTAAGAGGGTTACGGCAAAAACTGGATGCACTTCGTGTACAAAACGGACAATCTCTTTCAAAGTATCAGGATTTCATACGGAAACTCGTCTGTTACAAAGGGATTTCATTTTTTTTAACTTATTTGAACTCCTGACTTTGTGTGTGTTCAAAATGCACCATTCAAAGCCATATCATCATTTTTCAATCCTTTCTGACTTCATTTGTTATTTTTCATGCATTTACTAATTATTTTGAGCAATAAGACCATGAAATTGAAAAGCATTTCAAATGAACTCTGAAAAGGTTGAAAGTTGGCATGGTATCATCATTTCATCCACATAGCATGTGCAAGAAAGTTAAGAGGGTTACGGCAAAAACTGGATGCACTTCGTGTACAAAACGGACAATCTCTTTCAAAGTATCAGGATTTCATACGGAAACTCGTCTGTTACAAAGGGATTTCATTTTTTTAAACTTATTTGAACTCCTGACTTTGTGTGTGTTCAAAATGCACCATTCAAAGCCATATCATCATTTTTCAATCCTTTCTGACTTCATTTGTTATTTTTCATGCATTTACTAATTATTTTGAGCTATAGCACCCTAAAATTGGAAAGCATTTCAAATGAACTCTGAAAAGGTTGAAAGTTGGCATGGTATCATCATTTCATCCACATAGCATGTGCAAGAAAGTTGAGAGGGTTACGGCAAAAACTGGATGCACTTCGTGTACAAAATGGACAATCTCTTTCAAAGTATCAGGATTTCATACGGAAACTCGTCTGTTACAAAAGGATTTCATTTTTTAAAACTTTTTTGAACTCCTGACTTCTTGTGTGTTCAAAATGCACCATTCAAAGCCACATCATCATTTTTAATCCTTTCCGACTTTATTTGTTATTTTTCATGCATTTGCTAATTACTCTGAGCTATAAGACCATAAAATTGAAAAGCATTTCAAATGAACACTGAAAAGGTTGAAAGTTGGCATGGTATCATCATTTCATCCAGATAGCATGTGCATGAAATTTGAGAGGGTTACGGTAAAAACTGGATGCACTTCGTGTACAAAACGGACAATCTCTTTCAAAGTATCAGGATTTCATACGGAAACTCGTCTGTTACAAAGGGATTTCATTTTTTAAAAGTTATTTGAACTCCTGACTTTTTGTGTGTTCAAAGTGCACCATTCAAAGCCACATCATGATTTTTCAATCCTTTCTGACTTCATTTGTTATTTTTCATGCATTTACTAATTACTTTGAGCTATAAGACCATAAAATTGAAAAGCATTTGAAATGAACTCTGAAAAGGTTGAAAGTTGGCATGTGTGACGCCCCCGATTTGACCGTACACTAATCATGCACGCAAATGTGTACGACCAAGATCAGGGACTCACGGGAAGATATCACAACACAACTCTAAAACATAAATAAGTCATACAAGCATCATAATACAAGCCAGGGGCCTCGAGGGCTCGAATACAAGTGCTCGATCACAGACGAGTCAGCGGAAGCAACGATATCTGAGTACAGACATAAGTTAAACAAGTTCGCCTTAAGAAGGCTAGCTCAAAAGTAGCAACGATCGAAAAGGCAAGGCCTCCTGCCTGGGACCTCCTAACTACTCCTGGTCGTCGTCAGCGGCCTGCACGTAGTAGTAGGCACCTCCAGTGCCGTAGGTGTCGTCGTCGACGGTGGCGTCTGGCTCCTGGACTCCAACATCTGGTTGCGACAACCAGATAGAAAGGAAAGGGGGAAAAAGAGGGAGAGAAGCAACCGTGAGTACTCATCCAAAGTACTCGCAAGCAAGGAGCTACACTACATATGCATGGGTATATGTGTAAAGGGGCATATCAGTGGACTGAACT
>NW_025226171.1:0-3998 GCF_018294505.1 Triticum aestivum | reverse complement strand
CGCCACGCGCCGGGCTCCTGCCCCCCTCGCCACGCCGCGCCGCCAGGGCCACCGCAGCCAGGGCCGCGCCCTGCTCCCCCCGGCGAGCTACGGGCTGGCCGTCGCCGTCGCTCCTCTGGAGCGACTGTGCGCGCTAGCCCAGCCGGCCCTCCCCTGTTTTGGTTAGTGGGACTACCCCCCTAAACTAACCCCCACTACTACTGACCCGTGGGCCCAAGGCCATTAACTTAGATTAGATATAAACTAATTTAAGTACTCCCCCCGGGTCAATAACCGGCAGACCCCACTTCTAATTATCTCTTTAAAAAGAAAATACTAAATCTGTGAGAATGACACGTGGGCCCCACTACCCAGGTTTGACCAGTTAACAGTTGACTAGTCAACTGTGACTGGACTAATTGACTGGGTCAACCCAGCCCCCTGGCCCCACATGTCATTGACCGTGGCTAGACCCTGCTGAGTTTAAAATGTATATTCTGTTTTTAATTCGATTTAATAGTAACTCTAGGAAATTCTAGAAGATGTTTAAATCTTTGAAAATTAATAGAAATTAAACCGTAACTCGGATGAAAATGTTTTCTACATGAAAGTTGCTCAGAAAAACGTGACGAATCCGAATACGCAGTTTGTTTACTTGTCAGATGCCCCTAACTATCTGAACATGGAACATTCCCCCTCCGGTCATCTGTCTAACACAGGTCCGGAACCGGGAATACCTTCCCGGTTGAATTCCCCCTTCACCTGTATCGTGCAGCACTACGTTAGAACACTCCTAGCGCTGCGTATTGCCATGTTATGCTTTGTGTTGCTATGTTTGCTTTATATTTACTGTTTCTTCCCCCTCTTCTCTTCGGTAGACCCCAAGACCGATGCTGCCCATGTGATCGACTACGTCTCCGACGACCCTGCTTCCTTTACAGCAGAGCTTACAGGCAAGCCCCCCCTTTGATCATCCCGGTATCGCCCATTTCATTCTCTTATGCTTGCATTAGATTTGCTACTGTTATTGTTTGCTCCTATTCTAATGCATAGCCTGCTTTCGTAACCTGCTTATTGTTACCTTACCTGATTATCCTAAACTGCTTAGTATAGGTTGGTTAGTGATCCATCAGTGACCCCCACCTTGTCCTTGTTGCCCCTGCTTCATCATTGAAGACCCGATCAACGGGATCGAAGACCAGGCCCTGGCACCGCACATCACTTTCCCCTTAGTTGCTCGACACTACACGGTTATATCGAGTGCCGAGGGTGAGACCTCTTCAACACTTCTGATGTTAACCCTGTAGTGTAGCTATTCGGTCGTGGTCATCGAGGGTGATTTCCTCCTTAACCACTTCCGATACGACTCTGTCGTGCAACCCCTCAAGTGTGAACCTTGAGGGTGGTCCCTCTTACGTTCACCTTGATGATTACATCGAGTGGAATTCGCCGGGGTGATTCCTCGGGTTTTCCCCTTGATGTTTGGACACACGGATACTTGGACTTTACAACTGTTACTTGGAAAGGCGGGTCGACCCTGAGGGGTACCCGCGAGTGATGTGGAGTCGGGTTGACCTGGAAGGTGCCCGCGAGATTCTTACGAGGCGTGGCCGGGCATTCTTAGCCCCTGCCGCAAGTCCTCGAGACGGGGCAACGGGGTCACATCTTTCGTGAGTCTTTGCTTGTTACCGCGTGCTCCTAATCCACTACGATTTGGATATTTGATCCGAGGGGCCTCTGGCTTGATAGCACTAACCATCACGTGGGCATAGTATGGGCGTTCTGCGTCGTATACATCAGGCGAAGCTTAATAGACGTCAGCGACTGAGCGGCGCGCGCCGGGTTGGACTGCGTAAGCACCTGCCTTTTTGAAGGAGGTAGCTAGGTCTGCTCACCGGCCGCGTTCGCAACGTGCAGGAGTTCCCGGGGCGATGGCCCATGACCCCTGGGGGCATAGGTTTAGTCCGGCATGCTTGACCTCTCTATTAAGCCTAGGTCGGGTTGCGGCATATTGTTTGGCCGAGGCCGGGCATGACCCAGGAAAGTGTGTCCGGCCGGAGTCAATCGAGCGTGGTGGGTAAGTTGGTGCACCCCCGCAGGAAAGAAAACATCTATCGATAGCCTATCCTACGGTAACGGACACTTGGAGTTGTATCCCGATCGATACAACTAGAACTGGATACTTGAGATGAGACATGGATATGAGAAATGGACAGTATGGCTCTGGGATTGCTTTCTTGCAGGAAGTCGAGAAAGGATCTCTGGCCGAGGTTGATAACACTTCTACTACTTTACTTTATGCTACTCTACTCCCTCCTGTTGCTGCAAGATGGTGGTTTCCAGAAGATGCTAGTCTTCGATAGGCTAGGCTTTCCCCTTCTCTTCTGGCATTCTGCAGTCCAGTCCACAGATACAACCCTTTTCATTGATACCGATGCCTATGTAGTGTAGATCCTTCTTGCGAGTACTTTGGATGAGTACTCACGGTTGCTTTGCTCCCCCTTTTCCCCCTTTCTTCTTCTTTCCGGTTGATGCAACCAGATGTCGGAGCCCAGGAGCCAGATGCCACCGCCGATGCCTACTACTACGTGGAGACCGCCGACGACCAGGAGTAGTTAGGAGGCTCCCAGGCAGGAGGCCTTTCCTTTTCGATCGATGTTGCTTTTGTGCTAGCCTTCTTAAGGCAAACTTGTTTAACTCATGTCTGTACTCAGATATTGTTGCTTCCGCTGACTCTTGAGTATTCGAGCTTATGTATTCGAGCCCTCGAGGCCCCTGGCTTGTAATATAAAGCTTGTATTATTTTAATTTGTGTCTAGAATTGTGTTGTGATATCTTCCCGTGAGTCCTTGATTTTGATCATACACATTTGCGTGTATGATTAGTGTACGATTGAATCAAGGGCGTCACAAGTTGGTATCAGAGACGACTGCCTGTAGGTAGCCCCCTTTCCAACTCCTTGGCTGAATTTGAGTCTAGTCTTCCAAAACTGTTTTACTAACTTGGCTGTGTGGCTTATGGGCCCACATCGCCATTGGGTGGTATTGGGATCTTTTATTCCTCGTCTATACTCTGGGATTCTGATCTCTCTTCTATTCGGGTTAAATATTTTGCTAACTCTAACTTTAGGTTCTCGTAACCACTTCCTACCGGAGAGCCCCTACATTCCAGAT
The DNA here is from genome assembly GCF_018294505.1 of Triticum aestivum. Lineage (NCBI taxonomy): Eukaryota > Viridiplantae > Streptophyta > Magnoliopsida > Poales > Poaceae > Triticum > Triticum aestivum. The sequence continues at coordinate 846 of NW_025226171.1, read as the reverse complement.
GATCGCCTGCTTCATCAGAAGATTCCAAAGATACTCCTTGATGTTTTCCGAGACCCTTGTGCCCACCGCCTTTGCAATTCCCTGCCACCGATATATCCTTATGGATAAGTACATATAGTTTCCGTTCATACCTTTGTCCCTAGCTTGTTTCTAAAAGATGCCCCGAAATACTCTCCATTGTCCCGAGAACCCCTTCTACAATTGCCTTGAAGTTCTTTGCCACATGAATACCCCTACGAATAATTCCTCTCAATTACCGAAGATTCTTCATCCCCAGTTGTTTGAGTGTTTCACAAAAATCTTCGAAATCCTATTCGATCTTCCAAAAATCCTTAGCAGCTTATTGCTCTTGAAATTATTGCTTGCTTGCATTATGGTTAAATCCCATAAGTATAGTAATCTTATTGGCATACTTTGTCATTATCATTTGAGTCTATTGATTCAATATGTTGCGGATGCTTGCAATCCTCAGTCAGATCATAGAATTCATCCTTCCGGCTTGGACGTCATTTGACCAAGAGTTGTTTCTCGACCAATCAAATTGCCGTCAATTGTATCCCTAGGGCTATTCAACTTACTTATCTTTTGATCAGAGCGTCTGCTTCTGATCTTCTATTTTTGAAATCATGATTTCTTTGCATTTAAAGCATCAAATTATTCAAATGTTTCTATAATCTGAAGCTTTTGCATTCTTTCTTCTTCTGGTTGAGTACCGATACTCACATCAGATCCGATGTGGACCGCTAGATCCTTTGTTGGATTTTATCTAACAACGTCCTTCATATTCAATAACCTCTTGGAGCCTTTCCTCAGATACATAAAGCCTTTGGTAAATTGTATCCTCTG
>NW_025226170.1:0-5174 GCF_018294505.1 Triticum aestivum | reverse complement strand
AGGGGAGGCTGGCGGCGCTGCAGGGGAGATGAGGGAGAGATCGAGAGGAGGAAGTGGCGGCGCAAGAGGAGAACGAAGGGAGAGATGGGGATCGGGCTAGGTTAGCGAGGGGCTGCTGGGCCTAGAGGCCGGCCCAGTGAAGAGGGAGGCTGCTGGGCTCTCCACTCCCTCTCTTCTCCAAAACTCTTCTAAAAACAGAAAATGCGAAGAAAGAAAAGGAGAGAAAAGGAAAGAGTGGACAAGAATTTGGGCATGGGGATTATTTTCCCGGACTCACAACAAAGTGCTTGTTCCGAGAAAATAGAAAAGGCCATGATTGAAAGATTTAAACTCAAACTCATTTGATTTAAATTCAAATGATTTGAAAGAGTTCAAGGTATTGAGGAGTCCAAAAATGTTGGGAATTTAGGGAGAGCCTCGATAAATGGGAAAAGAATTATTGGCAAGGTTAGAGAGATCGACTCAAGGCAGAAAAGGCATAGGATTAATTTTGCACGTGTGTTAAGGTTAATTCCAAACTAATGGAATATTTATAATAGCTCCATAAATATTAGGAGGATATGTTATAAAGAGAAATCACCATGTGAATTCCCTCGATTTAAATGGATCGAAGATCCATGCAATTTATTTAGTTGAGTTTTGATGCAAAGATTAATGACATGATGGCATGATGACATGATGCAATGCAAAAATAAAAGAGCAAGCACCAAAAGGAACACACGGCGATCACAAAAATAAGGAAGTCTTCTGAAGCGTCGGTCTCGGGGCGTTACAACACTCCACCACTACAAGAGGATCTCGTCCCGGGATCTAGGATGGCACCAGAGAAAAACGGAAGAGGAAGAGGTAAAACAAAATTTCTTCTTTGACAAACGAGTGAAACCATTGAACCTTGAGAGGTCGCAAAGCTTGCGGAAATGACACGACAGAGGTGAACAAAATTGAGAAGACTCCGGTAGAAAAGAGAGACAAGGAACACCATGTGAACCTTGAGGGATTGAACGAATTAAAAGAGAGAATACAACGAAGATGAACAAAGTTGAAAACAATCCGTTAGGAAAGAGGAGCAAGGAACATCACGAGAACCTTGTAGGTTGAAAGACATGAATGGAAAAATCAATGAACGAGAAATACATGCAAGCACTCCAGTTGAAACGAGATGTATAAGGAACGATAATGATCAATTACGATAACGCTCCGGTTGGAAAATGGAAGGGGTACAATATGGACTTGGCAAAATGAAAGCACTTGGATGAGACTCCGGTTAGAAGAGGAATGACAGACACCAACACTCCGGTTAAAACAAGATAGGGAAGGGATAAGAATGGTATAATTTGGGCAGCACTCCACCTATAAATGGAAGGAATTGAACATGATCTTGACAAGACGAGAGGATACTCGATGAAATTAACAACACATTGCCTCCGGAACTAATGCAAGAATGGCACAAGGGGAAAAAGATTTCAGACCGCACTCCGGTTGAGGAAGGAGATAAAACTTGATAAGATGAGAGAACTCGAATGAAAACACGACACTCCGGCTAAACGGATAAGAAAAATTACATGATCTTGAGAAAAACAAGATGATTGGTCGAAGAGAGCAACATCACAAAGCCTCCGGAAACAAAGCATGATAGTTAGATAGTTGGAGTGAATAGAACGCAGAATGAAACCAACATCTCCTACCATAAATGAATCGTAAAGAGCATCCTTACGAAGTAGGATTGAACGGAGTTGTTGGAAAACCAACAACGAAAAGGATAAGCTTGTAGTGGGCTTATGGGAACATCCCAACATTATGAGGTGACAAACTGCCACCAACGGAAACAATGATTGATTGAATTGGGATCAACAAGGAGATGAAAACTTCTTCCACCAAAAGGAGAAAGAGAAAACTTGATCATTGATAAACTCCACAAATATCTACATTCCTTAGGGAAGGCTGTAGGTGAAATATAACCCAAGATAACTCCAACAAAGAGATTGACTGGTCGAAAAGATCTCTTGAACGAAGAGAAAAATGATGGATTTGAATATCTCATTCTTAACAACTTGTGAAACATGAAACAGGCAAGGAAGTTGTGAAAAATGACATAACACCACCTCCAAAGATAAGAGGGAGAGAATTGCACTTCGGAATGCAAGAATGCTTGAACTCCTCAAGACAAACATGTGTTGAACACCATGTTTATTTTAGAGTAAAGCTCGACGGATCTTGACTCCGAGAGAAATCTTGAAGAACGAAAGGAATCCTAGACGAATCACCATGTAGAGCCTCCATGAAGAACTCCGATAATAAAAGAATGAATCAAACAAAATGGAAAGTTGAAAAGAACTCCGGGAGAAGCCTTGCAATGATTAGATGAAGCTTTGAAATGGTATAATTGAAATAACTTGGAACTCCGGAAAGAAAGATGAACAACTTGGAACCGATAGTTTGATATCATGAACGAACTCCGGAAGAAGGAATTAATCACTTGGAGGAAAAAAGAATAAGAATTACATTATGCTTAGCCTTCACCAATTTAGATTGATGACAAGCAATGGATTTGGCATACTACTTATTCTCGTAGAAAGGATTAACATAGATATTGCGCAAACTTGTGAAGGTCTTCATCGAAACACCGGTAGGATTGAAACAACGAATAAATTGATATGATAACGAAGGAAGAGAAAATCTTGAACGAAGCACCGCGAGAATTGAAAACAATTGAAGAAAAGATGACGAAACACCGGTAGAATTAAAGAACGCGCGAAAATACTCGAGGGAATTTAGATACATGAGAACGAATAGATCACGTGATGCACCGGTATGATTTGGAGAACGGGAGCTGAAAGCTTAGAACGAAGAAATCTTCTGAAATGATGGCCTTTGGATGATCAAGAAATGAAAACAACTCTGAAATGCTCCGGATGGGTAAGAAAAGAAATGCGTGATTGGAAACAATTATGAGAGGATGGCATGAGCTAGAACTATGAATCTTCAAGAGAACGGACCAAGATTTAGGAGAAATTCTTCTTCGGTCTTCAAATGTTGAGAATGATGATGCGAAACACCACCAAAATGATTGAGGCACTCCGGAATGAAAAATTGGAAAGGTTGAACCAACGACGAAAAGAATTTGAAAGATCTTGGAGAAGAAATATGACTGATGATAACTCATTCTTACGTCAAACTTAGCAATGAATTTGAGAATAACTCCAGAAAAATTAGAAGAGTCAGGTAAGATCCTGGGAAAAGACCTATGGGTTAGGGCCCACTCAAAAGAAACACCGTTGAATGATTACTTGAAAATGAGATTGCACCGGTTGAATTAAATGGCATGAATGAGGTAACAACCTCGAACTAGTTAGAATTGATGCGGAGTGGAAACACGAATCTTCAGAGATATCTTCAGCTCTCCGGAACAATTGAATAGCAAACGGGGAATGATTAAGAGATGAACCAACATACGAAAGCACTTGAAACGAGGAAGGGAATATGATCAACACCGAAAGCTTGAATTGAATCCACCGGAGAAGAAAAAGAATGAAGAATGAAAAACTTGAAGAACATCTTCATGAGAACCACCGGCTAAGAACATTGATTGAAAAGAATGAAGGGACTTGACATGAATAAAAATGGATAGTAGATTTAGCAATCTGATTCCTTGAAGGAAGAAGGGTGGGAGGGCGGGAAAACAAAGACAACTTGGAAACGGATGAAACGAACAATGTTGGGAAACTGAGAGGTGATCTTGCGAATGTTGAAATGATTGGATCCACTTGAAGAGAAAACACACCGGTTGGAAATAGAATTAAGATGGCAATCTCGATGGTCAAGAAGGATTAATATTCACATAGCAATATGAGAACACCGTTTAGGAAAAGGTATGGATTCAACATTTGACTTCGAAGCAACTCGAATACCACAAATAAAAACAAAACAAAGGATTGGCTCGCAGAATAAGCCAGAACAAACATATGATAGAGATTTCGTCCGAAGTTTTCGTGGTGGGGCCCACATGGGCTCAATCGTACAGCACCATCATGTACAAGGCAGTGCACATGACATACGAAGCGTCCCCGAGTCGGCATAGCCAAGGACTCTTTAAGACACTACGAGACCACTGTAAAACCAACCGTGTACAGGCGGACCACTAGACGTCGAACCCCAATCTCATATCATGCATCTGCCGGAAAGATATCCTAAGAGCTACTTGAATTCCCACTTATAAACTCCCGAAACTGTCTGGTTATGCAATCAGGTGTTGGGGATACAGGGGACACAAAATATATCACCCAAACTAACAATACCTAGATCCAGCTGTATCCATCCGTCAACACATAACCAAGAAATCTCCGGAAATCGTTTACCTCAACCTTCGAAAAGCATCCGTTATACGAGTTATGGCAATACTCCCGAACTCCTGCCCCAGTACTGGGTGGCGTCGAGGTGATCTCACCAACAACTACATAAAAGAGATTTCGATGTCGGCGAAACTCAGGTATTCCAGAACTGCAACGATAAAATTGTGACGACAACACCTCGGAGCTCAACTCCCCGGGACACTGCCACAACCCATAAATGTCAGGAGGCACCAAGAACAATGTTCTCGTCACAAAACCATCGGAACGATTCCAAGATACCCGCGTGATCCTAAAAAAATTAAGTGAAAATTTGAGGAGAGAAAAGTCAAAACTTCTACGTCAGGAGGCCTCACCAGAGCGACGAAGGGACTGAGGAGTAAAAAGAATCCTACTCTCCGATATATATAATCCTAAGACTCAAAACATTTCTGTTCTAGACTCAACAACGCCAGCGATTTGATCAAGCAGGGGGCTCCTAAGTCGGGGATGGCTCTGATTACCAACTTGCAACGCCCACGATGCGGCTATATCTCCCACGTGTCGAGGCACGACTTAGAGGCATAACCGCATTGTGGTTTTGTCGCAAGAAGGGTCATCTTCACACAATCCCATGTAATGAATGAGAATGGGATAAAGAGTTGGCTTACAATCGCCACTTCACACAATACATGAATAAATCATACATCAATCAGAGTACACACATAGGTCCGACTACGGAACCAAAAGAAAAGAAGACAACCCAACTGCTAGATCCCTGATCGTCCCAACTGGGCACCACTACTGATCGATATGAAAAGAAACAACACAACGAACAAGATCTTCATC
>NW_025226169.1:0-5425 GCF_018294505.1 Triticum aestivum | reverse complement strand
TTTTGAAAGTTTAGAATTTGATTTCAAACATATTTGTATTTGAACTTCGTTTGATCGTAACTTGAGTTCTATAACTCCGATTTAATTGATTCTTTTTGCAAATCAAAGCTCTTGACTTAAACTTTCTGATAAGGCCAAACTCACTTAATTTTGGTACTGTTAGAAATTGTTTTATGTTGCAAGAGTTATTTGCTTGGTTTTGGTGTTTCCGAATCGTCTTCTTCGATCTTTCTGATCTTTTGAGTGATTGCTTATGGGTGGTTACTATTGCTTGCTTGCGATTAATTGACCGGAGTGTGACGAGTAGAACTATCAAGAGTTTTGAGTGCAAATCATCTTCATCAACAGTACAAGCAAGTTCACACTTTGATCATATCCCTTTCATACCCAGTTTTTATGCATTAGTTTCACCCTCAAACATTGCATGAGTAGGATTGATAACATGTGGGTATTGGGAAGTAGTAGATGAGGTAGTACCTATTCACCTATTTATTATCAAACCTTTGGGAATTACTTCTATGTTGCTTATACTGCTATGCTATGCTCGTAGACGTGGATTGGGTTTGAGTGTATTCATGACAGATGTGAGTATTGTTAATTAATGGTTCAACTTAAGGTGGCAAATTTAATACACATCTGGGTGGATTGAGGCACCTGGGGTATCGAGTGATTGCCTGTATTTTTTGGAAATCCCGGGGTACCGTGTGATTCTCCTATGGACTGCCACCCAGGCTCAAAGGAATTATAAGATTATTCATGCTAGAAACTTCCGTGTGCAGCCACAAGCCTTTATGGGCTCTGGCATAGTTGATTAAGTCGTGTAAACTCTTACAGTGGTAGACTAGCAGATGTAGGGGATGTAGGTGGTACTGTCTACCCATCGTAAGGTGCTAATGCTTCTGAAAGACTGTGTCTCGGTCATCCGTTTCTCAAACACCATGTAATGCGAGAAATCCAATGGAGGAGATCGAGTCTTGTGGGGAAAAGTGCGCAAACCTCTGTAGAGTGTACAAAATAATCATGGTTATCCGTGTCCCCGGTTATGGACATCTTGAGTATCTGGTTATTGGATTATCATGTTGATCTCATCACTCTAAATTAATTTTGTTGGGTTGTTAAAGATTACTTTTAATTGGGATTGAGATGGGGTTTACCTTCTCAATGTTTTCAACAAACTTTGTAGTTAAATAAAATATATTCCTTTGCAGTAGGGAAAAATTGGCTTTTCGCAAAAACATTATAACCATAGAGCTTTTCCACCAGCCATATATGCATGTAGTGATAGCCATTATTCATCATTGCTCTACAATGTGAATTTGCCAGTACATTCAATGTACTGACCCTTTGTGGCTGCAACGTCTCATGTTGCAGGATTATCTTACGACGAGTAAGTGATACATTAGGGTTACGATTTCTACACTCAACTTTGCCGTTGGTGTTGATGGGAATCCACAGCCTTGTTGTTACTTCCGCTATATGGATTGAGGTAATAGTATTTACGTTAATTTATACATGTGATTTACCTCTGTTATAAATCCTCGAGTACTGTGTGTGTCAGCATACCGATCCAGGGATGACACTTAAGCACAGAGACTTGACCATCTGAGGTCAGGTCGCTACAAGATGGTATCAGAGCACATGTTGACTGTAGGACGTGACCCCTAGAAACAGGCAAGCCCATAGGAAGGATTTTCTCTAAAACTTCCTTTTTTCAAAAAGATCTTTTACCTCTCTTCTCTTCTGAGCTTATTCAAAAATTCCCTTTTAAGTGAGACTATACCCCTTTCCCCATTTGACCACACGAGGATTCGACGGATGAGACCACTCCAAGAAGTACAAGATATTGGACAGCTAAGACCACTTTGAAATGAAGAGGATTTTACCCTGCATTAGAATAATGGAAACCTCAACGGTTGAAGACTAGGAGAATTTGAAGGCTCTGAAGAATTCCCAGATTTGTATGACCTAGGAAGGCTACCCTTGTGGAACTTGGCAGACTATGGAAGCTGTCAATACCCGAGATCAAGGTGTGTTGGAGAAAGACCGGAACATGGAGCAGTAGAACTCAAAGTTTTGTCAAGAAAACCCTAAGGCAGGAGATATCAACTATGGAATGATAGCTCATGGTAATGACAAGAGCAGAAACACGGATATCCATGATGTTATCGCCCGCTTATGCTATTGCCACCGTGCTGAGTTAAGCATGCAGTTCGTCGTAAGGATTGGATGGTAAAAGGCTGATGGAGCACCTATCAGCAAAGGATGCAGTTTAATCTTAGCTGGTGTATCGCCAGGATCTGGAGTATTACATCAGGAGTTTTAAGATGGACTTGCAGGAAGCCGTATTTGACGAGGAAGCATTTCGTGAAGAACTTAGGACCCAGAAGTTGAAAGTAGCCAAGCTGGAGGAGCAAAACCTCGATATACCGGAGATTCGTCAGGAACTGAAGGACAGTAGGATCATGGTTCATGTCGAGGTTGTTGAAAACCCAGAAGTGTGGAACGCAGCTCCAAAATATTAAAGGATGTCACGAGAGACTTCGCGTCAACAGAGATGATCTGGCAAAAGAACTTGAGAATGACAAGCATGATCAGAAGAAGCCATCGGAGACATGAACAAGACTTGAAGAGTTTGGCGACGTTGAAGATTTATTGACCCTTTAGAAGACCAAACCCCTGTTATATACCTACGTTATATGCGACGATTGTGAGCTGTCTTTTTGTTTGATGTTTTTCCGACAGCCACAAGATAAAATCCGTCTTTTCAAAACTTTTGTTTGTATTGTGTGCATCCCTCTCTATCTCTCTTATCCCACCCCAAAACCCTTGGACCCAATAAAGGATGAATGGAGATGAGCTCGTATTTTCTGGACCGATGAGTCAATTGGAGATGGACCGATGGATTCAGAACATGGGGGATCACATGAAGAATAACCCTGTAGACGGAAAGGATATGACCCAGCAGGCTTTTCAGTGCTTTGAAAGAGGTGCTGCTACTTGGTGGAGGATGTACCAAACCATCAATGGATGGCATGGAGTAACCACTTGGAAAAAAAATTAAGTTGACTTTGCCAAAGTCTCGGTTTGTGAAGCCTTATGGAAGTGATATAAAGAAAACTTGTGCATGCAAGCTCTGTGCAGAAATAGGACACAACCATAAGGAACACAAGGATGAATGCCCTCATTGTGAAGAAAGTCACCCAGCCGAAGAATGCCCAAATAGGCAGATTACTTGTTTCTTGTGTGAAGGGACTACCCACTACCCTGCTCAGTGTCACATTTAGCCCATGGTTCGAAAAAAAACATCTAGCAGAAGAAAGAAGCAATGAAAGGAGCCCTCGTGTAAATTTTAGAAGAACCTACGATGAAGGAAGAGGTGGAGGACACACCTAAAGAAGACCCAATTAAACCTTGCACCAAGTCATGCTATTCATGTGGGGAAGAATGACACATATCCCAGAATTGTTTGAATGGGGATCTTGTAGAATTCCCGACAGAGGAAGTAGAGTATGACCCACAGGAAATAGAAGCCTTGATTGGAACGGAGAAGTCCAGGAAGAGAAGTAGATTGGATTCCAGGAAGAACCTGAGTCATATCACCTGTTTCAGGTGCAAGGAGTCAGGGCACTACCTCAGCAGTTGCCCAAAAAGGAAGCCGAGGACCCAAGGAGGCTATGTAATCATAAGGAAACCACGAGACTTGTCAGAAGTAATATGTTTTTGTTGTAATGAAGCAGGGCACCTTGCCAAGGATTGTTCCAAGGAGAAGGGGACTTGTGATATTTAGTTGTGTCTGTGAGAAGTAATGTAGTAGTAGTAGTAGAAGTAGTGGGAACAACTCTTTTGTATCGAGGTGTTGAGTTGAGACATGTAATGGAAAAGCAAGGGATTGTAATCATTGGAGAATCAATAAGGTTAGCATCGTTAGTACTGATTGGATTTTATGAGTTGTTACTCTGTGAAGAAAGATTTTGACCATTTTCGAGGATATGAGAAATATGGTCTATGGATGAGTTTGTGCATTTGAAGAGTGGTAGTACCCTGTGAGGACCCTTGACCCCTGGAAAGGATAATGATGTTCCACGGAGTGGACTTCATAAGTACGAGTTTTATCTCGATATGTGGGATACCTCAAGTGGAAGAAGAGATGAAGTACAATTGGATATAAAGGAGGTATGATGTTAGTAATATGGAGCAATTGTGAGTCTATGATGAGTCTGAGTAATCACGTCTTGGTTTGGTGCCAATAGAAGGAAGAGAGACAATACAATTGGATGGATTTTACGTATGCTAGGAAGCTGGAAGTTGGATGTTGGAATAATGATCAGTTGCCCCGATGATGAGTTCAAGGATTTCAAGTGATGAGATGGGCCATAACCCATAGGCCCCAGGACCTGCCAAGAAGCAAGCACACTCTTGCTGAAGGAAAAACCCTGGAAGAGGATTACGTTTATCGACAGACGATCTTATAGGAGTTTACGCAAAACCTGAGAGTTGTGAAGGAACGGTAGATGTTTATTTGGCTTGCAGAATCAATGGATTCATCCGAACTTGGTTCGACGACAAGAGAAATTCCGCAATGCTTGTGAGGATGACCGAGTGTTAGAATGCGAGATTCACTAAACCATATACAAGTTAATGATTTGGGTGCGGGATGGATTGATCCCCATACCGACTTACTCTTATTGTTCGCCTTGCTATATGGGATGGTAAATCTGAGTGACTGACCTATAGTAGAGAGACGATGATCAAAACCTTGTTTAAATCTTAGAATGGTAGGACGGTTTTTCCCCTTATACACGACAGCTGTTGCCAATCGTAGGATATACGGTGAGGTTCAGCCCAGACCCATTTCCTGCAGGAGAAACCATAAATTGTTGACCACCATGAGATATCGGTAGTTGTTAAGTATTGGTGCCAGACCCGTCTGATAAGAAGACCCAGTCTTGGAACAACCTTACCAAGATGAAAGGACAGAAGAATTGCGGTAAAGGTTATGCCACTACCGAAAAGCCCAGAGAAGGAATTTTCCCGAGAATTTGAGAAGACCGGCCCCGTCAAGAATAAGGATGGAGGACATGAGTATTGATGGGACCGTAACAATGTTTCTAAGGGTGGTAGCACCCCAGACCCCTTGTGATGATCGATGGATTTTGAGAAGACCCCGAACCTAACCTATTTCTTTCTAGCCTCTCCGAATCTCGAGGACGAGATTCATTTTAAGGGTGGTAGGTTTGTAACATCCCAAAATTCTAAATTTTGGAATGTTATAATAAATAGATAGATTCGATTGATTGTTTGATTGATTGTGTGAAATTGAGTGGAATTCGAAACTTTTTGAAAGTTAAATGAGAGGGAATAAAAGGACTTTCCCAAACTTTCATTTTGCATTTATGATCTCCGTGAATTCAAATTCTTTTCAAAT
>NW_025226168.1:0-7631 GCF_018294505.1 Triticum aestivum | reverse complement strand
AACAATCACTCTTTACTCCGGGTGGACCGGTACACCTACTTTCCCCTACATCTGCTAGCCCACCTCTTCAAGAGATCATGTAACCTACTCAACTATGCTAGAGCCCATAATAGCTTGTGGCTGCACACGGAAGTTTCTAGCATGAATGATCTTATGATCCCTTTGAGCCTGGGTGGCGGTCCTTATACAAACAGACAACACTGGATTCTCCAGGTGCCTCAATCCACCCAGATGTGAGTTTTAGTTGCCACCTTAGATAAACCATTATTAACAATCTCACATCTGTCATGAATATCTCTCAAACCCAATCCACGTCTACGAGCATAGCATGGCAATATAATAGCAACGTAGAAGTAACTCCCAAGGGTTTGATTGTAAACAGGGCAATAGGTACTACCTCATCAACTACTTCCCAATACCCACATGTTAATCAGATCCTAATCATGCAATTGTTCGAGGGTTGAATCTAATGCATAAAAAAACTGGGTATGAAAGGGGTATGATCAAAGTGTGAACTTGCCTGCAATGTTGATGAAGATGATTCGCACTCAAAACTCTTGATAGATCTACTCGTCACACTCCGGTCAATCTATCGTAAGCAAGCAATAGTAACCACACATAAGCAATCACTCAAAAGATCGAGAAGAACGAAGAAAACGATTCGGGAAACATCAAAACCAAGCAAATAACTCTTGCAACATAAAACAATTTCTAAAAGTACCAAAATTATATGAATTTGGCCTTATCAGAAAGTTTAGGTCAAGAGCTTCGATTTGCAAAAAGAATCAACTAAATCGGAGCTACGAAACTTAAGTTATGAACAAAAGAAGTTTGAATATGAATTTGAACAAATTTCAAAATTTGAAAATTTCAAAAAGTTGACGTGACAGGTTAACTGGATAGGTGACAACAAGACGAAACTATAGGCACTGGTTTCATCTAATTTGGATGAACGAGTAAAAAGTTATGGCTATTTGAAAAATCAAGGCCAAACTGTTTTGCAGAAGAAAAATAGCTACGGCTAAAAAAAATAGGTCTAACGCATAATTACAGAGAACGAATAAATATACCTAAAAGACGACTTCGGAGTGGGGAGACAACTTCCAAAGTCCCGCCGGAGAGGAGAAATATATTTTTAGCTAGTCAAACCAAAATATTGATTTAACCCGCAATGGATAATTTCTGGAGGCTCTATGGGTCTATATTTATAGGTGAAAAAGAGGTTTAGGGTTAAAGGCTAGGCAATGTGAGACTAAACGTAGACGAAAAGACAAAAAGGGAGCGCCTCGCATGGGCCTAAAGGCCTTAGCGGTTCGGCCGGCCGCGCGGCAGTTTCTTTTTTTAGCAATTGAAAAGAAAGAAAAAAAAACTATAGAAAAGAAATATGGGGAGGAATATGACCGGCTGGGCCTGGCCTATTTAACAGAAAAAACAATGGGGCGCCAAAAGCTACTATACTATACTGCGCATGAGGGCGACATATAGTCACAGAGTATGCGCATGTAGTTTTTTTTATAAATAGAGACAGGAAAGGGAAAACTGAATAAATAAAATAAAAATAAAACTTTATATAGGCATATTATATATCAGAATTTTTAGAAAAAGATTTCCTACAGCGTGAACATTTTTGTGAAGTCAAATAAAATCCACACAAATTTTAATAAATCAAACAGTGCTACTGCCTTAATAAAATCCAATAAAAATCATTTTAAAAATACCAAAATGATTTCAAATTCATTTTTCTCCAATTTTCTGATGTAGGGAATCATGTTACCCTATTTTCTGTATATTTTTATTTTGGAGGAAAATAATTTGAATAAAACTCGAATAAGTCCAATATTGGAAAATAATTTCAATGGGACTTTGAATTTAATCCTTTGAAACTCACAACTCCTATTTCATATGTTTTGAAGAAGTCATTTTATCTTCGCTCGTGAAAATCATTGAGTTGCATAAAGTTTCAAAATTGGAAATATTCTCAAATGAAATTCAAATATTTTCAACACCCCTTTTCATTTAAATAAATGGAAGAAGTCATGTCATCTTCTCTCCAGGGTTTTGTGGTGAAAAGAATTTGAATTCATGGAGATCATAAAAGTAAAATGAAAGTTTGGGAAAGTCCTTTTATTCCCTCTCATTTAACTTTCAAAAGATTTCGAAATCCACTCACTTTCAGTCAATCAATCAAACAATCAATCAAATCTATCTGTTTATTATAACATTCCAAAATTTAGAATTTTGGGATGTTACAAACCTACCACCCTTAAAATGAATCTCGTCCTCGAGATTCGGAGAGGCTAGAAAGAAATAGGTTAGGGTTTGGGGGTCTCCTCAAAATCCATCGATCATCTCAGGGGTCTGGGGTGCTACCACCCTTAGAAACATTGTTACGGTTCTACCAAAACTCGTATACTCCATCCTTGTTGTTGACAGTATCAGTCTTCTCAGATTCTCGGAAAAATTCCTTCTCTGGCTCTTTGGGTAGCGGCATAAGCTTTTCCTCAATTCTTCTGTCTTTCATCTTGGTAAGGTTATTCCGAGACTAGGTCTTCTTAGCTGACGGGTCAGGCGCCAATACTAAACAACTATCGATATCTCATGGTGGTCAACGATTTATGGTTTCTCCTGCAGGAAATGGGTCTGGGTTGATCCTCACCGTATAACCTACGATTGGCAACAACTGCCGTGTACAAGGGAAACATTCTTATACCATTCTAAGGTTCAAACAAGGTTTTGATCGTCGTCTCTCTACTATAGGTAAGTCACTCAGATTTACCATCCCATATAGCAAAGCGAACAATAAGAGTAAGTCGGTATAGTGATCAATCCATCCCGCACCCACAACTTGTATATGGTTTAGCGAATCTCGCATTCTAACACTCGGTCAACCTCGCAAGCATTGCAGAATTTCTCTTGTCAACGAACTAGGTTCGGATAAATCCATGGATTCTGCAAGCCAAACAAACATCTATCGTTCCTTCACAACTCTCAGGTTTTTGCGTTACTCCTATAAAATCGTCTGTCGATAAAATCGTAACTTCTTCCAGGGTTTTCATTCAACAAGAGTGTACTTGTTTCTTGGCAGGTCCTGGGGCCTGTGGGTTATGGCCCATCTCATCACTTGTAGTTCTTGAACTTATCATCGGGCAACTGATCCTTAATCCAACATCCAACTTCCTGGTATTCTTAAATCCATCCAATTGTATTGTCTTTCTTCCTTCTATTGGCACCAAACTAGGACATGATTACTCAGACTCATCATGGAATTTCCATTGACCCATATTTCCAACATCATACCTCCTTTATATCCAATAGTAATTTATCTCTTCATCCTCGGGGGATATCCCACATACCGAGATAAAAAAAACTTATACTATGAAGTCCATACTCCACTTCGTGGAACATCATTATCCCTTCCAGGGTCAAGCGTCCTTACAGGGGAATATTGGCCATCTCTGCATGGCACTTCTTCAACTGGGAAACATGAAACACATCATGAACTCCTGACAGTCCTTCGGGTGACTCCAGCTTGTTGGCCACTTCTCCCATACGCTCCAAAACTCGGTATGGCCCTACAAATCTCGGGGCTAACTTTCCCTTAACACCAAATAGTTTAACTCCTCGCAGAGGGAACACACGAGGACATGCTCTGTCTCCAATTTCATAGACTACCTCCTTTACATCCAATAATGCTCCATACCCTCATATTTTCTTGGGGTATACGACATATCGAGATAAAACTCATACTTATCTTGTTCGAAATCCACTTCGTGGAATATCATTACCTTTTTCCAAGGGTCAAGTTTTCCTCACAAGGTACTACCACCTTTAAAATGCACAATCTTACATAGACCGTATTTCTCATATCCTCGAAAATGGTCAAAATCTTTCTTCATAGAGTAACACTCATAGAATCCAAATCAATACCAATGATGCTAACTTTATTGATTCTCAAATTATTACAATCTCCTGCATTCCATTACATGCCTCAATCCGACACCTCACTAATAAAATAAATGTCCACACTACTACTACTATTTTTCTCGTTGCACTCAACTATTTATCACAAGTCTCCGTCTCCTTGGGGCATTCTCTGGCAAAGTGCCCTGCTTCATCACAACGGAAACATATTACTTCTGACATATCTCGGGGTTTCCTTGTGATTATATAGCCTCCTGGGGTCCTCACCTTCCCTTTTGGGCAATCATTGAAGTAGTGTCCTGAATTTTTGCACCTGAAACATGTGATATGACTCAGGTCTCTCTTTGTAGAAATTGGGTTGTTCCTGGGATCCAATCTACTTTTCTTCCTGGACTTTTCCGTTCCAATCAGGGCTTCTATTTCCTGTGGGTCATACTCTACTTCCTCTGTCGGAAATTCTACTAAATCCCCATTCAGACAATTTTGGGAGATGTGTCCTTCTTCTCCACATGAATAGCATGACTTGGTGCAGGGTTTATTTGGTTCTTCTTTGGGTGTGTCCTCCACCTCTTCCTTCATCACAGATTCCTCTAAACTTTCCATGAGGGCTCTTTTCGTTGCTTCTTTCTTCTGCTGGACGGTCCTTTGTACCATGGGGTAGATGTGACACTGAGCAGGGTAGTGGGTAGTCCCTTCACACAAGAAACAAGTGATCTGCCTAGTTGGGAATTCTTTAACTGGGTGACTTCCTTCACAATTTGGGCATTCATCCTTGTGTTCCTTATGGTTGTGTCCTATTTCTCCACAAGGCTTGTATGCACAAGGTTTCTTCATATCCTTTCCATAAGGCTTCAATTTCTGGGACACAAGACGAGATCTTTGTAGAGTCCACTTAAATTATTTCCAAGTGGTTACTCCTTGCCATCCATTGGTGGTTTGGTACATCCTCCACCAAGTGGCAGCACCTCTTTCAAAACATTGAAGAGCATGCCGGGTCATATCCTTTCCGACTATAGGGTTATTCTTCATGTGATCCTCCATGTTCTGAATCCATCGGTCCGTCTCCAATTGACTCATCGGTCCAGAAAATACAAGCTCATCTCCATTCATCCTCTATTGGTCCATGGGTTTGGGGTGAGATAAGAGAGGTCGAGAGGGATGCACACAATACAAACAATAGTTTTGAAGAGACAGGTTTTTATTGTGGCTGTCGAAAAAACAACAAACAAATGACAGCTCACAAACGTCGCATCTAACGTAGGTATAACAGGGGTTTGGTCTTCTAAAGGTCAATAAGTCTTCAACGTCGCCAAACTCTTCAAGTCTTGTTAATGTCTCCGATGGCTTCTTCCAATCATGCTTGTCCTTCTCAAGTTCTTTTGCCAGATCATCTCGGTTGACGCGAAGTCTCTCATGACATCCTTTAATATTTCTGGAGTTGCGCTCCAACTTCTGGGTCTCAACATCCTTGACATGAACCATGATCCTACTGTCCTTCAGTTCCTAACGAGTCTCTGTTATCTCGAGGTTTTGCTTTCCCAGCTTGGCTACTTTCAGTTTCTGGGTTCTGAGTCCTTCACGAAATGCTTCTTTGTCAAAAACTGCTTCCTGAAGGTTCATCTTTAAACTTCCTGATGTAATGTTCCAGATCCTGGTGATACATCGGTCTAAAGTTAAAACTTCATCTTGCTGATAGGCGCTCCATCAGCCTTCTACCATCCAATCCTTCCATGCATATGCATGCTTAACTCGGCACGGTGACAATAGCATAAGCGGACGATAACATCATGGATAGCCGTGTTTATGCCCATGTTACTGCCATGAGCTTTCATTCCATAACTGATATCTCCTGCCTTAGGGTTTTCTTTGACAAAAATTTTGAGTTTCTAACTCTCCATGTTTCGGTCTTTCTCCGATACACCTTGCTCTCGAGTATTGACAGCTTCCATAGTCTGCCAAGTTCCATAAGGGTAACCTTCCTAGGTCATACACATCTGGCAATTCTTCAGAGCCTTCAAATTCTCCCAGTCTTCGGAATCTTCAACCGTTGTAGTTTCCATTATCATAATGCACGGTAAAATCCTCTTCATTCCGAATGGTCTTAGTTGTCCGATATCCTGTACTTCTTGGAGTGGTCTCATCAGTCGAATCTTCGAGTGGTCAAAAGGGGAAAGGGGTATGGTCTCACTAAAAGGGAATATTTGAATAAGACTCAGAAAAGGAGAGAGGTAAAAGATCTTTTTGAAAAGGAAAGTTGTAGAGAAAAAAATTTCCTATGGGCTTGCCAGTTTCTAGGGTCACGTCCTACAGTCAACATGTGCTCTGATACCATCTTGTAGTGACCCGACCCGAATGGATCAAGTCTCTGTGCTTAAGTGTCATCCCTGGATCGGTATGCTGACACACACAGTACTCGAGGATTTATAACAGAGGTAAATCACATATATAAAATAACGTAAATACTATTACCTCAATCCAAATAGCGGAAGTAACAAGGTTGTGGATTCCCATCAACACCAACGGCAAAGTTGAGTGTAGAAATCATAACCTTAACGTAACACTTACTCGTCGTAAGAATCCTGCAACATGAAACGTTGCAGCCCGAAAACGGGTCAGCACATGGAATATGCTGGCAATGTAACACATAGAGAATAATGAACAATAATAATGCTATACTACATGCATATATGGCTGGTGGAAAGCTCTACGGTTAAGTTTTTGCGAAAAGCCAATTTTTCCCTACTTCAAAGGAATAAATTTTATTTAACTATCATGGTGGTTGTGAAACATCGAGATGGTTGACAGCATCTCAATCCCAATTAAGAACGTGATTAAACCCAAATCAAATTTAAATTAAGTAACATGATGAGATCAACGGGATAATCCAAGAACTAGATACTCAAGATGTCCATAACCGGGGACACGGCTAATCATGATTAGTTTGTACACTCTGCAGAGGTTTGCGCACTTTTCCCCACAAGACTCGATCGCCTCCGCTTGATTCTCGCACTGCATGATGTTTGAGAAACGGATGACCGAGACACAGTCTTTCAGGAACAATCACTCTTTACTCCGGGTGGACCGGTACACCTACTTTCCCCTACATCTGCTAGCCCACCTCTTCAAGAGATCATGTAACCTACTCAACTATGCTAGAGCCCATAATAGCTTGTGGCTGCACACGGAAGTTTCTAGCATGAATGATCTTATGATCCCTTTGAGCCTGGGTGGCGGTCCTTATACAAACAGACAACACTGGATTCTCCAGGTGCCTCAATCCACCCAGATGTGAGTTTTAGTTGCCACCTTAGATAAACCATTATTAACAATCTCACATCTGTCATGAATATCTCTCAAACCCAATCCACGTCTACGAGCATAGCATGGCAATATAATAGCAACGTAGAAGTAACTCCCAAGGGTTTGATTGTAAACAGGGCAATAGGTACTACCTCATCAACTACTTCCCAATACCCACATGTTAATCAGATCCTAATCATGCAATTGTTCGAGGGTTGAATCTAATGCATAAAAAAACTGGGTATGAAAGGGGTATGATCAAAGTGTGAACTTGCCTGCAATGTTGATGAAGATGATTCGCACTCAAAACTCTTGATAGATCTACTCGTCACACTCCGGTCAATCTATCGTAAGCAAGCAATAGTAACCACACATAAGCAATCACTCAAAAGATCGAGAAGAACGAAGAA
>NW_025226167.1:6394-10471 GCF_018294505.1 Triticum aestivum | reverse complement strand
TGGTCAGGAAACCGTAACAATCTATTGATCAACGAGCTAGTCAACTAGAGGCTTACTAGGGACATGGTGTTGTCTATGTATCCACACATGTATCTGAGTTTCCTATCAATACAATTCTAGCATGGATAATAAACGATTATCATGAACAAGGAAATATAATAATAACCAATTTATTATTGCCTCTAGGGCATATTTCCAACAAATTCTTGGCGGTGCCATACCAATAGACTCAAACATAGGTGGCCTCGGCCACCGCCCTCTCGTGTAGAGGTGTGTGGTTCTTGTTCTCTTGCTAGTGCTCTTGTTGCTTTGTGTTGGTTTTCTCTTCTTGCCGTCGTTTCCCTTCTTTTCTTTTTGTGCCATAGGTGTTGAGTCTATTTTGAGTTGCGCTGGGCGGTACTACCGCTGTGAAGGCGCGGTACTACCGCTGGAGCGGTACTGCCGCTATACGGGAGCGGTACTACCGCTCATGTGGCTAAGCGGTACTACCGCCAATCACCATGGTACTACCGCCGAGGGGCGGGGCCAGGGGGTTAAGTCGTGGGCAGGGTGGTTTCCTCCCCCATACCCATTTGCTTCGTCCCCTCGTTCCTCTTCCTCTCTCCAGCGCCATCTCGCCGCGGGAGGGCTCCGGCGGCCCTCCGTCTCCGGACCGTTCCTCTCCATTTCCTTCGGTGGAGTCGATCCACACTTCGGTCTCTTGCCATGGATGCCGGTATTGCCCCCGTTCCTCTTCTCTTCTTGTCTAGTTTTCAGATCTCGCGTTTTAGGGGCAATAGTGGTTGCATCTCTAGATTTTTGGCCAAATCTAGGCTTGAGTAGGTTGGAGAAGGCAACTAGACTCTTTGGATTGATGTTTGGTAGGTTTATTTTTGAATTTGGCATCCCCGGTAGTGCCGGATCTGACCACGGCAGTAGGGATCCTCCGTGCCCCGTCTCGGGCGGTACTACCGCCCATCTGGCACGGTACTACCGCTGGAGCTTATGGCCACATTCATGGCATACTTTGTTCAAATGATAAACTTATAATACGGGAATTCTTTTAAAAAGTGTTCTCAGAAATGACCTATCATGTGTGAAGATTCATGGCTTTCAAGCCAAATGATCAACCTTATGGCCACATTCATGGCATACTTTGTTCAAATGATCTCATATTGTGCACAAGGGTGCATCTTGGAATGGCAAACAATGTTGTCTACGGGAGTTTTCATTTTCTTTGGATGACAAATCAATTTTCCATTTTTCAAGTGCTCAAAATGAGTTTTTTTGTGAAGGATCTACCATATATTTGTTGAAATTTGGACCAAATAAACTTTATATAATACTAGGGCATATTTAATGCACAATTGATAAAATGGTTGGGTTTCAAAAGTTTTGATCCACCTCTGGTGAAAAAGACAAATTTCCGCTGATTCGGGAGGAAGCGGGTCAAATTTGAACTACAGCTACCTTATAGTTTGCTCTTTATTTTTTCCAAAAATCATTTCTGGTTACATAAGTATCCATTTAAGCAGAAATACATGGTTTGGTGGTGATACGTCGAGGTTTGGATGGTGGCCCAGGGCCCCAACTCCAAAGTGCGTAAACTCGCATGCCCGCCGCGTGGTCACCGCGTGACCTTGGCGTTGACATGCGTTCTGGGAGGCCTAGGCATGTCTAGTGGGTTGGGCACTCCCCGGGTAGGTGCTAGGAATAAAATGACAACAGAAGAATCTCATGAGGCGATCGAACTATGCTGAAACATGAATTAGCGGCCAAGTGTTTGATAAGCGGTACCGGAAATGCACATGGCCAATGGGCGCGAGTTTTGGCTGAAGATGATCATCTACTAAGAAGACTGTCTTCACAAATTTTCAGCTCAAAAGGAGGAGCTTAGATGGTACTTTCTTTGCAAAGTACCACACTGGACATAAATATAAATGTTGAAGCTGGGCTCAAAATAATGAATGGATTGAGCTGAAATTTGGTGGAGGATGGTTATTTGGGCATTGGAAAGCACTGTAGAAAATTGATACCATTTGGACATGCCAAAGTGGTACTTCCTTCACAATGCTCTTCTCTGGACAGAAACTTGGGAAAATTAGTGAGAGAAATTGGATAAATAAAATGAGCTCAAATTTGGTGTAGATAAGTTACATAGGTATGGTCATGCCCTGGTAGATTTTTAGATCATTTGGGTAAGCCTAGCTAGTACTTACTTCACAAAGCTTCTCTCTAGATAGAAACTTTGGAAATCTTCTGAGGAAGATTTACCAGGAAAATGGAGCTGAATATTATCATGTGGCAATGATTTGGGTATGGAAGACTGCCCAAAAAGTTTGAGGGTAATAGGAGGGGTCTAGATAACACTTGCTTTGCAATGTGCCAATTTGGCCATAAAATAGAAATTGAACCTGGCTCACATAGATGATTTGACTGAGCTGCAATTTGGAGAAGGGTGATAATTTCGGCATATGAAGGAACTGTATAAATTTCATGTCATTTGGGTATATAAAAATGGTACTTCCTTCACAATGCTTCTAGGTGGACAAAAACTTCAGAAATTTGCCGAGGAAGATTTACTGGGCAAATGGAGCTGAATTTTGTCATGAGGCAATGATTTGGATAGGAAAGAGTGCCCAAAATTTTTGAGGGCAATCAAGAATATATAAATAGCACTTCCTTCACAAAGTGATGTTCTGAACAGAATAGGAAAATGAATATTGTTGAATTATTTTGAACTAGGCAAGGAAGGATTTCTACATATTTGACGTAGATATGACCTAAAGAATTTATGAGATTTTTGGGGGAATTTTGGGAATGACAGAAATATAGGTTGCTTCACAACCTAGGGTAAAAATTGACACATGGACATGACACATAGGCAAAACTGATGAGGTGGCGCCTAGTCATAGCAATCCACCACAATTTACAAGGTTATGACCATCTATATTGGTCGTGATAAGCTCGAAATAAGGTAGCGGGCCAGTGTTGTCTGCTTTATGACCATTTCGTGTAAGGAAATTACGACCTTTTTGACCAAAATGGTCGATATAGTATAGGGTTTGGAGCCCCCCGAATAGCTTTTGACCAATTGGTCTCAAATGGTCATAGATTTATGACCAATTCTTCCAGGGTCACTGACGGAAGGTCACAAGTTGACATATTTCTTGTAGTGCGGGCAATGTGACCCACCCCGGGAAGTGGCGGCGGCAAAGCACACCAAGCACCTAGTTGGGCCTGCGGACACCACTGCCGTATTTCCAACCCCTGTAGTATGACAAGGCTAACACATTAGATATTAATTTGAAGAAACATGAAGGACAAAGGTTAAAAAAGAGTAAATGCACTTACTTCTCCCCGTTAGGCTCAATCAACCACCTCTGATCGCGGGTCGCCGGCACGGCCGGGAGCTTCGCACCACCACACTGGTAGACCTTCTTGCCCTGCTCAACCAGCTCGCCCTCGCTAAAACTATCGTCAAACCAGGTATCCTTACCATCAGCATGGCCACTAGTCTCCGGAGTCATGTGGGACGAAGACTCCGGGACCGGAGTCTCGTGGGACGAAGACTCTAGGGCCCGAGTCTCATGGGACGAAGGCTCGGCGACCCGAGGCTCGTCGGCCCGAGGCTCGTGGACCAGAGTCCGAGACGGGTCCAAGTCTGATGGGTCCACCTGAGATGGAGCACTCCGGTGGTCTGGAGAATCAGCTGGGGTGGTGGCAAGGAAGGCGCAGCAGCCTTCCTACCTCTCCCGCCGCCACGTCCACCTCTAGTTGCACCCATCTTCGTATTCCCCCGACCTCTCCTGGCCGAAGAAGAAGCGCCCGCCGGTGTCTGCATGCTGTCTACCAGCGCTCTCCAAAGGTGCTGGGGTGGAATAAAAGCACCCCTCCTAGCACGCGCCGAGGACGAAGGAGGCTCGGAGCGCTCTCGACCCGCGCCCACCATCTGTCAACACCTGCAATGACAAAGAGTAAACTAAATTAGTACAACATAAACATAACAAAAAAATTAAGTGTGTATCATCATCATGAACATAATAAAAAATTGAATACCTAATAACATGAACTAATTAATAGTATATATATACATAA
>NW_025226167.1:5245-5797 GCF_018294505.1 Triticum aestivum | reverse complement strand
ATCTAAAACAGAAAATAAAAAACAGAAGAAGAAAAACAGAATTCCTCCTCCTCTTCTTCGTCTTCTTCTTATTTTTCTTCTTCCTTCTTTTCCTTTTTCCTCTTTTCTTCTCATCTTCTCCTCTTTTTCATCATCTTCTCCTCCTCCTCCTCATCATCATCATCATCATCATCATCATCTTCTTCTTCTTCTTCTCCTTCTTCTTCTTCATCTTCCCCCTTCTACTTATTAAACTAATTAAACCTAAACCTAAACTAAAAAACATAAACTAATTAAACTAAATAACCTAAACTATTAAACCTAAACTATTTAAATGAAATAACCTAAACTAATTAAACTAAATAACGTAAACTAATTAAACCTAAACTAACTAAACTGAAAAAACTTGAACTAAAAAACCTAAACTAAACAGAAAAGAAAAACAGAAAAAAACTAAATCAACTTCTTTTCTGCATCTAAATCAACTAAAACAGCAAGAAAAAAATGAACAAAAAGTAAAGGGCAGAACCTCACCATGGGGCGGCGCGGCGACGGGCGGCGGCGGGGGCCGGC
>NW_025226167.1:0-5026 GCF_018294505.1 Triticum aestivum | reverse complement strand
GGCGGTGGGTGTCACCGGCGGCGGGGGCGGCTCAAGCACAGGGAGGGCGCAGTGAGGGGAGAGAGACAAAAGGGAGAGAAAGAGGATGGCGCGGGCGCGGGCGCTAAACTTTTTTGTTAGGTCAAATCTCTTTGTCGTCTGTTAGCGGACGGCAAAGGGCCTAGGTAGTGGGGTGGGGCCGAGGGGAACGACCGTGAGGTGGGCCACTTTCTTTACCGCCCGCTAGCGGACAGCAAAAAAGCTTTGCCGTCTGCTAGCAGACGGCAAAGAAAGTGGCCGTTAAGTTCTTCTCATTAGTGGGCCATCCACCCTCTTTGCCGTTTGCTAGCTAACGGCAAAGCTTCTATGTCGTCCGCTAGCGGATGGCAAAGAGGTGTCTGACGACAAACACCCTCTTTGTCGTTCGCTCTTTCTTTGCCTTCAGCTTTCTGCAAGTGAAAGGATCGATATAGTTGACTAGAGGGGGGTGAATAGGCAACTAACAATTTTTAGCTTTTCTTTACCAATTTAAACTTTGCATCAAAGTAGGTTGTCTAGATATGCAACTAGGTGGGCAACCTATATGATGCAACAACAACTAGCACACACGCAAGGAAGGGATACAACACAATATAAGCGCGCACAAGTAATGGTAAGAGATAACCAAGAGTGGAGCCGGTGGGGACGAGGATGTGTTACCGAAGTTCCTTCCTTTTGAGGGGAAGTACGTCTCCGTTAGAGCGGTGTGGAGGCACAATGCTCCCCAAGAAGCCACTAGGGCCACCGTATTCTCCTCACGCCCTCACACAATGCGAGATGCCGTGATTCCACTATTGGTGCCCTTGAAGGCGGCAACCGAACCTTTACAAACAAGGTTGGGGCAATCTCCACAACTTAATTGGACGCTCCCAACGACACCACGAAGCTTCACCACAATGGACTATGGCTCCGCGGTGAACTCAACCGTCTAGGGTGCTCAAACACCCAAGAGTAACAAGATCCGCTAGGGATTAGTGGGGGGAATCAAATTTCTCTTGGTGGAAGTGTAGATCGGGGCCTTCTCAACCAATCCCGGGCAAATCAACAAGTTTGATTGGCTAGGGAGAGAGATCGGGCGAAAATGGAGCTTGGAGCAACAATGGAGCTTTTGGGGGAAGAGGTAGGTCAACTTTGGGGAAGAAGACCTCCTTATATAGTGGGGGGGGAAATCCAACCGTTACTCCCCACACCAGCCCAGCAGAGAGCGGTACTACCGCTTGGCCAGCGGTACTACCGCTCCCCCTCGCGGTACTGCTGCTGGGCCCAGAGCGGTACTACCGCGGTGGTCAGGGCGGTACTACCGCATATGAGCGGTACTACGGCCCCCACTGCCGCGGCTAGTACCGTAAAACCCGACACGAAAAAAGACCCCTCGAATCGAGGCGGTACTAGCACAAGACCGCAGCGGTACTACGGCTGGGGGCTACCAGCGGTACTACCGCTCTAGAGCGGTATTACCGCTTGTAGCACCCAAGCGGTACTACCGCTCCGGCCCGCGGTACTACCGCTGGGACTAGAGAGGGCACACTGAGAAGGGGAACGAGCCCATAATTGAAGCGGAAAGGCTCGGAGGGGGGCAAAGGAAGTGTACGTGATGATTCCGCCCAAGCCTTTCCAAAGAGGACCCCCTCTTGATAGTACGGTGAACCCTATGAAACTAGTCCACCAAACTAATTCGAAAGGACTACACCGTCTTCGCTTCAAGCTCCGAGGGGAGGGAATCGTCTCATGCCAAAAGGATGAATCTCTGAAAACACTCAATGCACACGATTATTCCGCAAAAGCATGTCATCAATCACCAAAACATCTTAGGGATAAATATGCCCTTACAATCTCCCCCTTTTTGGTGGATTGATGACAATACGGGATTTGCACAAACGGGAAAAGACAAAGGACATAAGCAAACCCCAAATCTCTAAAATATAGACGGGCTCCCCCTAGATGTGTGCCATCAAGATAAGTGCTTTGGACTGCACGACACACATACTAGGATCAACACTCCCCCTGTATTTTAGAGACCAACAACCTAAGCGATATTCAAGAGAGCAGGATATATATAACATAATAAGCATGCAACTCATGAGATACCAAATGACTAGAGACATAGATAAAGATATGATAAGGATAAGGTAGCATATGTCTCACACCATATGGCTGGAACTAAGGTCTCACTGAACACAAAACCAAACAAAGCACAAGGTAGCAAACACAACGAAAGCACAAAGACAAAGACACACTCGCAACACAATGACGCAAATCCCTAAACTCTCTCCCCCTTTGGCATCGAGACACCAAAAGGGGCAAAGAGCTAGCCTACGGCTCCAAGTGAGAGCATGCTGAGGATCGAGAACATCAGGACTCTTCGTGATCATCTGCACCGCCGTCCTCGGCCGGAAACTGCTCGGCATCTGAATCGGTCCACGGACAGTGCTGCTGGATCCACTCCTCCTCCTCAGTGATCTGACTCTCAGAGCCGCTGGTGACTGTCGCACCCAACTGACGCATAAGCTCCTTGTGACGTCCCCTTGCCTTCTTCTCAGCCACATGAGTCATGTACTGACCATGAGACTCCATGCAGAACAGCTTCTTCATCTTGTGTTTGAGCTTCTTTGCCCAAGAGGGCTCTGCCGCAGAAGGCTCCGTCCCAGAAGGCACATAATCCTCATCGTCATCATCGGCATCAGCCTCGCCCTCGGTCTCCATGGCAGCAGCAGAAGATGGAACTCCAGATCTAGGAACGGATGTGCCCCCAATTATCCTTCTTCCTCAGATGCTTGATCTCATGAGAAACCAACTCTCCAGTTTCCAGCTGCTCCTTAGGATAGGTACGTCTCCAGGCCTTCTCAATGAGCAACATAATGAACGGACCATAAATCGGGCACTTGCGCTCAGAAATAGCAGCAAGAAGTTTAGACCACATAACATGAGAGATGTCCAGGGACTCGCCAGTGTTTGCGTCCTTCTCACGCTGGCAGAAGAGAAGCATGTCCAGGAGATAAGAGTGTACCATGTCCAGATTCCCGATACGAGGGAAGAGAGTCTCGCGGAAGATACGGTGAAGGATGTCCAGAAAGGCAGACAACTCATAGGTTTCCTTCCTGGTCTCAGGGTTGACCTTCCGAGTACAGTAGGGCCAGAGGGCTTGCTTGTGAGTGGAGGTAACATTGCGGTGAGGACGAAATCCGACTGGAGTCTCGAGCCCTTGATCTTCCACCTCAAGCAACTCCATGAAGGCCTTCCACTTGACAGCTAGCAACTTCCCATTAGTCATGCAAGTTAGAGTCCTGTCTTCATCAGTTCCTAGGTGGACAGTGGCAAAGAACTGAGCTAGCAAATCTGCATCAAAGTCCTTGTTGAACTGCATGATCCTGAGAATGTTCAACTGAGAGCACCTCTGAAGGGCATCACCAAAGTACTCAGGGTCCTTCTCCATAGCATCCGTGTTGATGGAATAAACATTGACAAAGAGGTTCTTCTTAGCCTTGATCACGTCAAAGTAGGTGGCATACTGAAACCGGTTCCAGAACGGGTGATTGACAAGGTTGGATTCTTGGTCTTCCTCATATGGGTTGCGGCGACGCCTGTCCCAGAATTCCTTGCTAGTCATCTCAGTAACCTTCTTGCCACTTGGCTTCGGCATGTTGGCAGTCTTCTTCTTGAGAGGAGGATTAGCACTTGAGGAAGCACCTATTGGCGGCGGTGGAGCACTGGAGGAACCACCTGCAGGCTCAGATGAGCGGTACCACTTTGACGTTGAACGCCCGGGGTTGACACGGCGGACTTGCTGCTCAGGATGTTCATCACCTGGAACCAAACACACGGACACACGAAACAACCAGAAGGAACGATCAAAACCAAATAAACACAACAAATATGGATCAACATGTGGTAGGAAATGATGGAACTGGGCATCCGGCGGTAGTACCGTGCCTGCACAGTGGCAGTACCGCACCAGCGGTAGTACCATGCCTCCACAGCGGCAGTACCGCTCCAGCGGTAGTACCGTGCCTCCACAGCGGCAGTATCGCTCCAGCGGTAGTACCGTGCCAGATGGGCGGTAGTACCGCCCGAGACGGGGCACGGAGGATCCCTACTGCCGTGGTCAGATCCGGCACTACCGGGGATGCCAAATTCAAAAATAAACCTACCAAACATCAATCCAAAGAGTCTAGTTGCCTTCTCCAACCTACTCAAGCCTAGATTTGGCCAAAAATCTAGAGATGCAACCACTATTGCCCCTAAAACGCGAGATCTGAAAACTAGACAAGAAGAGAAGAGGAACGGGGGCAATACCGGCATCCATGGCAAGAGACCGAAGTGTGGATCGACTCCACCGAAGGAAATGGAGAGGAACGGTCCGGAGACGGAGGGCCGCCGGAGCCCTCCCGCGGCGAGATGGCGCTGGAGAGAGGAAGAGGAACGAGGGGACGAAGCAAATGGGTATGGGGGAGGAAACCACCCTGCCCACGACTTAACCCCCTGGCCCCGCCCCTCGGCGGTAGTACCATGGTGATTGGCGGTAGTACCGCTTAGCCACATGAGCGGTAGTACCGCTCCCGTATAGCGGCAGTACCGCTCCAGCGGTAGTACCGCGCCTTCACAGCGGTAGTACCGCCCAGCGCAACTCAAAATAGACTCAACACCTATGGCACAAAAAGAAAAGAAGGGAAACGACGGCAAGAAGAGAAAACCAACACAAAGCAACAAGAGCACTAGCAAGAGAACAAGAACCACACACCTCTACACGAGAGGGCGGTGGCCGAGGCCACCTATGTTTGAGTCTATTGGTATGGCACCGCCAAGAATTTGTTGGAAATATGCCCTAGAGGCAATAATAAATTGGTTATTATTATATTTCCTTGTTCATGATAATCGTTTATTATCCATGCTAGAATTGTATTGATAGGAAACTCAGATACATGTGTGGATACATAGACAACACCATGTCCCTAGTAAGCCTCTAGTTGACTAGCTCGTTGATCAATAGATTGTTACGGTTTCCTGACCA
>NW_025226166.1:50922-51461 GCF_018294505.1 Triticum aestivum | reverse complement strand
AAACCCTAAGATAGATAGTGGGGTCACGAATGTGACGGACTCGCCTCCGCATGCGACGACGTGGCACGCCGCGTCGTCGCCTGCTCCGGCTCGTTCTTGTCTGGGCCTTGCACGGGAAGGGGAGGGGGGTCCCGACCCCCCTCCCCGCTGCTCGGCCTCGCGCTACCGCATGGCTGCGCGCTAGGATTTGACAGGACGCAATGCGGTTATTCTGTTTCCACCCCCACCGCACGCACTCGAAACCCTAAAAACCCTAAGATAGATAGTCGGGTCACGGATGTGACGGACTCGCCTCCACATGCAACGACGCGGCATGCCGCGTTGTCGCCTCCTCTGGCTCGTTCCTGTCTCGGCCTCGCAGGGGGAGGGGAGGGCGGGTCCTGACCCCGCCTCCCCCCAGCTCGGCCTCGCGCTACCGCACTGGTGCGCGCTAGAATCTGACAGGACGCAATGTGGTTATTCTGTTTCCACCCGCACCGCACGCACCCTAAACCCTAAAAACCCTAAGATAGATAGTGGGGTCACGGATGTGACAGACT
>NW_025226166.1:47827-48399 GCF_018294505.1 Triticum aestivum | reverse complement strand
CGTGGCACGCCGTGTCATCGCCTGCTCCGGCTCATTCCTGTCTCAGCCTCGCGGGGGAAGCGGGGTCCCGACCCCCCCTCCCCCTGCTCGGCCTCGCGCTACGGCATTGCTGCGCGCTAGGATTTGATAGGACGCAATGCGGTTATTCTGTTTCCA
The DNA here is from genome assembly GCF_018294505.1 of Triticum aestivum. NCBI lineage: Eukaryota > Viridiplantae > Streptophyta > Magnoliopsida > Poales > Poaceae > Triticum > Triticum aestivum. The sequence goes on along the minus strand of NW_025226166.1, from coordinate 48,243 downwards.
CCCCCACCGCACGCACCCTAAACGCTAAAAACCCTAAGATACATAGTGGGGTCACGGATGTAACGGACTCGCCTCCGCATGCGACGACGCGGCGGCTCGTTCCTGTCTCGGCCTTGCAGGGGGGAGGGGGGTACCCCCTGCTGGGCCTCGTGCAACCGCATTGCTGCGCGCTAGGATGTGACAGGACGCAATGTGGTTATTCTGTTTCCACCCCCACCGCACGCACCATAAACCCTAAAAACCCTAAGACAGATAGTGGGGTCACGGATGTGATGGACTCGCCTCCGCATGCAACGACGTGGCACGCCGCGTCGTCGCCTGCTCCGGCTCGTTCCTGTCTCAGCCTCGCGGGGGAAGGTGGGTCCCTACCCGCCCTCCCCCCTGCTCGGCCTTGCTCTACCGCATTGCTGCGCTCT
>NW_025226166.1:45560-46711 GCF_018294505.1 Triticum aestivum | reverse complement strand
TCGCCTCCGCATGCGACGACGTGGCACGCCGTGTCGTCGCCTACTCTGGCTCGTTCTTGTCTGGGCCTCGCACGGGGAGGGGAGGGGGGTCCCGAACCCCCTCCCCCCTACTCGGCCTCGCGCTACCGCATTGCTGCGCGCTAGGATTTGACAGGACGCAATGCGGTTATTCTGTTTCCACCCCGACTGCACGCACTCTAAACCCTAAAAACCCTAAGATAGATAGTGGAGTCACGGATGTGACGGACTCGCCTCCGCATGCAACGACGCGGCACGCCGCATCGTCGCCTGCTCCGGCTCGTTCCTGTCTTGGCCTCGCAGGGGGAGGGGAGGGCGGGTCCTGACCCCGCCTCCCCCCTACTCGGCCTCGCGCTACCGCATTGCTACGCGCTAGGATTTGACAGGACGCAATGCGGTTATTCTGTTTCCACCCGCACCGCACGCACCCTAAACCCTAAAAACCCTAAGAAAGATAGTGGGGTCACGGATGTGACGGACTCGCCTCCGCATGGGACAACGCGGCACGCCGCGTCGTCGCCAGCTCCGGCTCGTTCCTGGCTCGGCCTCGCAGGGGGAGGGGAGGGGGGCCCCTGCTCGGCCTCGCACTACGGCATTGCTGCGCACTAGGATTTGATAGGACGCAATGCGGTTATTCTGTTTCCACCCCCACCGCACGCACCCTAAACCCTAAAAACCCTAAGATAGATAGTGGGGTCACGGATGTGACGGACTCGCCTCCGCATGCGACGACGCGGCACGCCGTGTCGTCGCCTGCTCCGGCTCGTTCCTGTCTCGGCCTCGCAGGGGGGGAGAGGGGGGTCCACCCCTGCTCGGCCTCGCGCTACCGCATTGCTGCTTGCTAGGATTTGACAGGACGCAATGCGGTTATTCTGTTTCCACCCCCACCGCACGCACCCTAAAAACCCTAAGATAGATAGTGGGGTCACGAATGTGACGGACTCGCCTCCGCATGCGACGACGTGGCACGCCGTGTCGTCGCCTACTCTGGCTCGTTCTTGTCTGGGCCTCGCACGGGGAGGGGAGGGGGGTCCCGAACCCCCTCCCCCCTACTCGGCCTCGCGCTACCGCATTGCTGCGCGCTAGGATTTGACAGGACGCAATGCGGTTATTCTGTTTCCACCCCGACTGCA
>NW_025226166.1:44978-45550 GCF_018294505.1 Triticum aestivum | reverse complement strand
CGTGGCACGCCGTGTCATCGCCTGCTCCGGCTCATTCCTGTCTCAGCCTCGCGGGGGAAGCGGGGTCCCGACCCCCCCTCCCCCTGCTCGGCCTCGCGCTACGGCATTGCTGCGCGCTAGGATTTGATAGGACGCAATGCGGTTATTCTGTTTCCACCCCCACCGCACGCACCCTAAACGCTAAAAACCCTAAGATACATAGTGGGGTCACGGATGTAACGGACTCGCCTCCGCATGCGACGACGCGGCGGCTCGTTCCTGTCTCGGCCTTGCAGGGGGGAGGGGGGTACCCCCTGCTGGGCCTCGTGCAACCGCATTGCTGCGCGCTAGGATGTGACAGGACGCAATGTGGTTATTCTGTTTCCACCCCCACCGCACGCACCATAAACCCTAAAAACCCTAAGACAGATAGTGGGGTCACGGATGTGATGGACTCGCCTCCGCATGCAACGACGTGGCACGCCGCGTCGTCGCCTGCTCCGGCTCGTTCCTGTCTCAGCCTCGCGGGGGAAGGTGGGTCCCTACCCGCCCTCCCCCCTGCTCGGCCTTGCTCTACCGCATTGCTGCGCTCT
>NW_025226166.1:44297-44968 GCF_018294505.1 Triticum aestivum | reverse complement strand
TCGCCTCCGCATGCGACGACGTGGCACGCCGTGTCGTCGCCTACTCTGGCTCGTTCTTGTCTGGGCCTCGCACGGGGAGGGGAGGGGGGTCCCGAACCCCCTCCCCCCTACTCGGCCTCGCGCTACCGCATTGCTGCGCGCTAGGATTTGACAGGACGCAATGCGGTTATTCTGTTTCCACCCCGACTGCACGCACTCTAAACCCTAAAAACCCTAAGATAGATAGTGGAGTCACGGATGTGACGGACTCGCCTCCGCATGCAACGACGCGGCACGCCGCATCGTCGCCTGCTCCGGCTCGTTCCTGTCTTGGCCTCGCAGGGGGAGGGGAGGGCGGGTCCTGACCCCGCCTCCCCCCTACTCGGCCTCGCGCTACCGCATTGCTACGCGCTAGGATTTGACAGGACGCAATGCGGTTATTCTGTTTCCACCCGCACCGCACGCACCCTAAACCCTAAAAACCCTAAGAAAGATAGTGGGGTCACGGATGTGACGGACTCGCCTCCGCATGGGACAACGCGGCACGCCGCGTCGTCGCCAGCTCCGGCTCGTTCCTGGCTCGGCCTCGCAGGGGGAGGGGAGGGGGGCCCCTGCTCGGCCTCGCACTACGGCATTGCTGCGCACTAGGATTTGATAGGACGCAATGCGGTTATTCTGTTTCCACCCCCACC
>NW_025226166.1:41978-42649 GCF_018294505.1 Triticum aestivum | reverse complement strand
TCGCCTCCGCATGCGACGACGTGGCACGCCGTGTCGTCGCCTACTCTGGCTCGTTCTTGTCTGGGCCTCGCACGGGGAGGGGAGGGGGGTCCCGAACCCCCTCCCCCCTACTCGGCCTCGCGCTACCGCATTGCTGCGCGCTAGGATTTGACAGGACGCAATGCGGTTATTCTGTTTCCACCCCGACTGCATGCACTCTAAACCCTAAAAACCCTAAGATAGATAGTGGAGGCACGGATGTGACGGACTCGCCTCCGCATGCAACGACGCGGCACGCCGCATCGTCGCCTGCTCCGGCTCGTTCCTGTCTCGGCCTCGCAGGGGGAGGGGAGGGCGGGTCCTGACCCCGCCTCCCCCCTACTCGGCCTCGCGCTACCGCATTGCTACGCGCTAGGATTTGACAGGACGCAATGCGGTTATTCTGTTTCCACCCGCACCGCACGCACCCTAAACCCTAAAAACCCTAAGAAAGATAGTGGGGTCACGGATGTGACGGACTCGCCTCCGCATGGGACAACGCGGCACGCCGCGTCGTCGCCAGCTCCGGCTCGTTCCTGGCTCGGCCTCGCAGGGGGAGGGGAGGGGGGCCCCTGCTCGGCCTCGCACTACGGCATTGCTGCGCACTAGGATTTGATAGGACGCAATGCGGTTATTCTGTTTCCACCCCCACC
>NW_025226166.1:40527-41291 GCF_018294505.1 Triticum aestivum | reverse complement strand
TACCGAATTGCTGCGCGCTAGGATTTGACAGGACGCAATGCGGTTATTCTGTTTCCACCCCCACCGCACGCACCCTAAACGCTAAAAACCCTAAGATAGATACCGGGGTCACGGATGTGACGGACTCGCCTCCGCATGCGACGACGCGGCGGCTCGTTCCGGTCTCGGCCTCGCTGGGGGGGAGGGGGGTCCCCCCATGCTCGGCCTCGTGCTATCGCATTGCTGCGCGCTAGGATTTGACAGGACGCAATGCGGTTATTCTGTTTCCACCCCCACTGCACGCACCCTAAACGCTAAAAACCCTAATATACATAGTGGGGTCATGGATGTGACGGACTCGCCTCTGCATGCGACGACGCGGCGGCTCATTCCGGTCTCGGCCTCGCTGGGGGGGAGGGGGGTCCCCCCCATGCTCGGCCTCGTGCTATCGTATTGCTGCGCGCTAGGATTTGACAGGACGCAATACGGTTATTCTGTTTCCAACCCCACCGCACGCACCCTAAACCCTAAAAACCCTAAGATAGATAGTGGGGTCACGGATGTGACGGACTCGCCTCCACATGCGACGACGCGGCACGCCGTGTCGTCGCCTGCTCCGGCTCGTTCCTGTCTCGGCCTCGCGGGGGGAGAGGGGGGTCCCCCCTGCTCGGCCTCGCGCTACCGCATTGCTGCGCGCTAGGATTTGACAGGACGCAATGCGGTTATTCTGTTTCTACCCCCACCGCACGCACCCTAAACCCTAAAAACGCTAAGATAGATAGTGG
>NW_025226166.1:38079-38651 GCF_018294505.1 Triticum aestivum | reverse complement strand
CGTGGCACGCCGTGTCATCGCCTGCTCCGGCTCATTCCTGTCTCAGCCTCGCGGGGGAAGCGGGGTCCCGACCCCCCCTCCCCCTGCTCGGCCTCGCGCTACGGCATTGCTGCGCGCTAGGATTTGATAGGACGCAATGCGGTTATTCTGTTTCCACCCCCACCGCACGCACCCTAAACGCTAAAAACCCTAAGATACATAGTGGGGTCACGGATGTAACGGACTCGCCTCCGCATGCGACGACGCGGCGGCTCGTTCCTGTCTCGGCCTTGCAGGGGGGAGGGGGGTACCCCCTGCTGGGCCTCGTGCAACCGCATTGCTGCGCGCTAGGATGTGACAGGACGCAATGTGGTTATTCTGTTTCCACCCCCACCGCACGCACCATAAACCCTAAAAACCCTAAGACAGATAGTGGGGTCACGGATGTGATGGACTCGCCTCCGCATGCAACGACGTGGCACGCCGCGTCGTCGCCTGCTCCGGCTCGTTCCTGTCTCAGCCTCGCGGGGGAAGGTGGGTCCCTACCCGCCCTCCCCCCTGCTCGGCCTTGCTCTACCGCATTGCTGCGCTCT
>NW_025226166.1:22620-36716 GCF_018294505.1 Triticum aestivum | reverse complement strand
GGTCTCGGCCTCGCTGGGGGGAGGGGGGTCCCCCCATGCTCGGCCTCGTGCTATCGCATTGCTGCGCGCTAGGATTTGACAGGACGCAATGCGGTTATTCTGTTTCCACCCCCTCCGCACGCACCCTAAACCCTAAAAACCCTAAGATAGATAGTGGGGTCACAGATGTGACGGACTCGCCTCCGCATGCGATGACGTGGCACGCCGTGTCGTCGCCTGCTCCGGCTCGTTCCTGTCTCGGCCTCGCAGGGGGGAGAGGGGGGTCCCCCCTGCTCGGCCTCGCGCTACCGCATTGCTGCGCGCTAGGATTTGACAGGACGCAATGCGGTTATTCTGTTTCTACCGCCACCGCACGCACCCTAAACTCTAAAAACCCTAAGATAGATAGTGGGGTCACGAATGTGACGGACTCGCCTCCGCATGCGAAGATGTGGCACGCCGCCTCGTCGCCTGCTCCGACTCGTTCCTGGCTCGGTGTCGGGACCCCGATTCTAAGTCACGCCGATCTAGCCTGTAACACCTCATATCACATTGCAGCCTCACGCACGGTACTCCCACGGGTGTCGCCTTACCATGGCCCGGGACCGTTTGCGCCTTTTGGCTCACGTATATGACAATGTCGCTAGCATCCATATGACAGAGAACCCGGGCCGACATGGCTAGTCGTGAACCCAAAGCGGCACTAACGTATGGGGACAGGCATACATGAATCAACATCGAACGTGTCGGTCAGCAGCGTGTGAATCCGGGCTGTAGCACTGGGCTAACAGGACTCCGGGAACCCGGGCTGTAGCAGGCTAGGCAGGACTCCGGATGTCACCGCGTGACATTTCCCCGAAGGGACAGACACAGGAACGAAGTGAAACACATGCCGGCCAGTCAAGTGTCCAGAGCAGTAGTGCTGGGCTAGCAGGACTCCGGTGAACCGGGTTGTAGCGGACTACTATGGCTCAAGGAGGCACTAGACTACATTTCCCATAAGAGAGGCTGCCAAGGATAAACAACTAGATTGTCGGATCCCACACATAGCAATACACGTTACACGTACGCATAACATGCAAGTATGTGCTGTACAACATGGCATCACAACATAACGCGAACTCATATAGATAAAAGGCCCAGAAGAGCCACATAGCATTAAGTACAAACAGGGGTCTCATGACCCATCATTCAGAGCATACAAGCAACGGAAGCATTACATGTCTGAATACAGACAACTACAAAGAAAAAGGCTGAGAAGTCTGACTATCTACAAGACCCTCCCATGGGTACAAGATCGTAGCTGAGGTACAAGCTACTCGTCGAAGTCCAAGCGGAACTACTAGTAAGACCGAAGTCTCCGCTGCAAAAACATAAATAAAGCAACATGAGTACAAAGGTACTCAGCAAGACTTACATCAGATCCTATCATACATGCATTTGTATCAAGAAGGTAGTGTGGGGTTTAGTTGCAGCAAGCCAGCTTTGACTCAGTGGCTATCCTGTTCTACGACTACGAGAAACTTCTTTGAGGTAAGAAGGCGCACACGAGTCCACTCATCACCACCTCAATACACCACTATGGATCCATTCCCGTCTCACTACGAGAAGCCATCCATAGCACTCACACTTATCTTGAGCATTTTAGAGTATCCACTTCAAGTTGTCTATGTACCACGTAAGCATCCAAGAAGTCCATAACCGAGGACACGGCTATTCGAATAGATCATGATAACCCTGCAGGGGTGTACTGCGTCACACACGCTCTCGCCACTTACCGCCATGTACACGTCATGTACCTCAGCAACCTTCAAGCGGAAGGCTGGCGAGGGTGTCGGCCACGACCTGACTAACCACGCAAGACTCTAGTCCAGGTTTATCGCCTATTTGGGTTCCATCCGCAAGGAGATCCGGCCGGGGTGTCGCTCACGGCCCCAAACGATGTGTGCAGGGTTCCCGAGCCCACCATCCGGGTGCCACTCGGTACACCGGGCCACGTGTGCCTAGTCTGTCCCAAGCTCACCCTGCCGGGTGCCACTCGGTAGAAAAATAGCACTACCTACAAACACCAGAAACTAGTTGCAACTCCTAGACAGAGATCAAGGCGGTTAATAAGTCGAGAGAGCTTGGAGCGCCCGGAGCCCAATGTGTGGTAGTACCTAGTCATTGGACAACTTACACAGAACTCGAATCTTAAGGACGGTCCCAATGAGACAACCCACCATGTACTCCTACATGGCCTCTCACCGCTACCTTTACCAAATCGTGTTCACACGCTTAACTCTCGGCACCAGAACATATCGTAACACTCCAATTCATTCCCAATGAACCAGACCTGACACAACTCTAAGCAATAGCAGGCAAGGCATGGTAGGAACACAACATGGCTCAATCAACTCCTACACATGCTAGTGGGTTTCAACTATTTACTTTGGCAATGACAGGTCATGCAGAGGAATGGGTTCAACTACCGCAGCATAAAGTAGCAGTTGAATCGTTGTTGTCCTAATGCAGTAAAAGAGAGCAGGAGCGAGAGAGTAGGTTTGTATCGGAATGAACAAAGGGGGTTTGCTTGCCTGGTAGATCAATAGGGTGGCACTGCTCCTCAGACAGGTACTCTGGAACACTCTCCAGAGCAGGACCTATCGAGAAGGAACGGTGTCGATAGTCAAAACACAATCATATGCAACAATATGATGCATGAATATGGCATGAATATGTGATGTATTTTGAGCCAATGCATTTAGCATTCAACTTGGAAGAGATCCATTTGAACCAAAGGTTCAAATGCAACTGTAATTTAAGTCCTTATATATGCCATTTATATGTTTTCACTTATACAGTAGGTATAAGTTGGTTTGTCATGCATGAAACTAGTACAGATGGATATATTGCATTTTTGTGATAATTTTTCATATATAAATTATTTAAATCTGAGCTACGGTTGAATTTCTATGAATTTTAGAAGTTTTACTAATTTTCTGGAATTTCCTGATATAATTTAAATCCAGAAAAAGGGTTTATTGCGTCAGCACTGCGTCATCATGACGTCAGCGGGTTAGCGGCGCTGACCAAGTCAAACCTGACGTGTGGGGTCCACACGTCAGTGACACACGTTTTAAACAGAGGGTTTAATTTGTTCTAATTATAGGATTAGGCGCAGGGGCCCACTGTCAGTGTCACAGGGGGGTAATTAGTGCGGTTTGACCCGGGTTGACCGGCGGTTAGTCGCCGGCGAGGCCGAGCACGGCGGAGCTCGTCGGGTTCGTCGCTCCCGCGACCATTTGGGCCGTGGAGGCCACCTACGTGAAGCCCAGGCTCGCGCGCATCCAGTGGGACACGAGGGAGACCGTGGGGTGGTCGGAGCTCGCCGGAGCGAAGCTCGCGGCGGTGGCCGGAGTTCGGCCAAGGGCGGGCGCAGCGCTGCGGTGCACGGGGAGGCCACCCGAGGGGCTCTGCGGCACCCTCGTGGCACCAGGAGCACGGTGAGGTGCTCGGGGCGAGCTGTGGTGGCCTTTGCCACGACGGTGACATGGTCGGCGGCGAGGCGCTCGAGGGCACGTCGTCTAGCACGGCTACGGCGCGAATTCGAGCGCGGGAACGGAGGGGAGCTCACGGAGGTTCGGCGGGCGTGCTCAGCGGCTCGGGGGAAGCTCTGGAGTCGACGGAGCGGCGATGGGGATCCACGGCGGCCGGAGGCGAAGAAGGCGACGATGACGGCTCCACGGGACGCTCCTGCTTGCGTGGCTCGGCGGAGAGCTTCAGAGCGAGGAGGCTGAGCTCCTGCGCGTGTCGAAGAGACGAGGGGGAGACGGTGGCTGCGGCAATGGCGAGTGGCGGCGACGGCAGCGTTCGGGCGCGGTGAGAGAGAGCAAGGGAGAAAGCGAGGGGAAAAACGAGGAGGTCGACCGGATCGGGACTGTACCCGCGACGTCGCCCAGCGCGTCGCGCTGGTAGGGGAGAGGGCAGGCAGGCTGGTGGCGTGGCGGCACGGCGGTGCGCGCGCGTCGGCCACACGCCTGTCCGTCTGGCGCGAGGACAACGACGACTGGCACTGGGCCAGTCAGCTGGGCCGGCACAGAGCCAGGCCAGCAAGTGGCCCAGGTAAGTCCAGGTAAGGGTTTTCCCCTTTTTGTTTATTTTCTATTTTTCTGACATTTGTTTTGTTTAATAAAAATGATAAACCATTTTATTTTCTTATGCCAATTTTTGTAGGGGCTAGTGGTATTATTCCAGAACTCCTCAGCAAATGGCATAATTTTTGGACAATATTATATATATATAACAATATATATCCAAAGCAAATAATTACTGCATTAATTCCAAATGCCCAAAATAAATATTTATGAGCTCCTGAAAATATTGGTTTGATTTTTATCTCTGTCCAATATTTTCAGAGAGCAACATGAACATTTTCTTGGACCCTTTTGGAGCAATTTTTATTTGGGTCATTTCCAGAAATGATTCTAAGGGTTTCACAGATCCCCATTTCAAATTTAAATGAAATTTAAACATGATGCACACATGACTAGCTAGTCTAGGTCATACCAGAACTAGGGATGTGACAACTCGCCCCCACTTGAAAGAATCTCGTCCCGAGATTCAGGGGTCGATGGAAAGAAGGTGGGGTACTCCAGTCGAAGACGATCTTCTCGCTCCCAAGTAGCTTCTCTCTCAGAATGATGAGACCACTGAACCTTGAGAAACTTGATGTTCCGACGTTGGGTGACACGCTCTGCTTGATCAAGAATGCGAATAGGGTACTCTCGATATGTGAGGTTATCTTGGAGATCAAGCGTTTCGTGGTCCACTCCGCGGATGGGATCCGAGAAGCAACGCCTGAGTTGAGAGACGTGGAAGACATCATGGACTCGAGAAAGATGTGGGGGTAGTTCCAACTGGTAGGCAACCTCTCCTCGTTTAGCGAGAATGCGAAAAGGACCAATGTAACGAGGAGCCAACTTGCCCTTGATACCGAATCGATGGGTACCCTTTAAGGGGGTAACCCGAAGGTAAGCCTTGTCGCCAACTCCATAAGCCACTTCCTTATGACGACGGTCATACTGGCTCTTTTGGCGAGATTGGGCTATTTTCAAATTCTCACGAATGATGCGAACTTGCTCTTCTGCTTCCTGGATCATGTCCGGTCCAAAGAATTGTCTTTCACCGGTTTCTGACCAGTTCAAAGGTGTTCAACATCTTCGTCCATACAGAATCTCGAAAGGAGCTTTCTTAAGACTGGATTGATAGCTATTGTTATAAGCAAACTCGGCGAAAGGTAGGCATTTCTCCCAATCCATACCGAATGAGATAACGCAAGCACTAAGCATGTCTTCGAGAATTTGGTTGACCCTTTCCACCTGACCACTTGATTGAGGGTGGAAAGCGGTACTGAAGGAAAGATGGGTGCCCATGGCAGTTTGGAAACTCTCCCAGAAATGAGAAGTGAAGAGACTACCACGGTCTGAATTGATCTCAAGTGGAACACCATGAAGTGACACTATTCAAGAAATATATAAGTCAGCGAGCTGACTAGCAGTGATACTCTCTCGAACAGGTAGGAAGTGAGCCACTTTGGAAAGACGATCAATGACTACGAAGATAGCGTTATTCCCTTTCTTGGTCCTGGGAAAGCCGGTGATGAAGTCCATACCAACTTTATCCCATTTCCACTCAGGAATGGCTAAAGGTTGAAGGGTGCCAGTAGGTCTTTGATGCTCTGCCTTAACGCGACGACAAACGTCACAATTAGCTATGAACTCAGCAATTTCTCTCTTCATCCTAGTCCACCAGAACCTCTGACGTAGGTCCTGATACATCTTAGTACTACCGGGATGAATCGTGAGAGAGGATTCATGTGCCTCCTTAAGGATCAATTGTCGCAGATGTTGATTCTTGGGAACCACCAAGCGATTCTCAAAGAAAACAGCACCTCGATCATCCATAGAGAAACATCCACCAACTCCCTTATTAATGTTTCTCTTGATCCGGGAAATTCCCGTATCCTGCTTCTGAGCAGAGATGATCTGATCCACAAGAGTAGGTTTCGCCACCAAGGTAGAAAGGAATCCGTGAGGAGCAATATGAAGATTAAGCTTACGGAATTCCTCATGGAGAAGTGGTTGGCCCTGCTGCAACATAATATTGTTGCAATAGGACTTACGACTTAGCGCATCAGCCATGACATTGCCCTTGCCTGGGGTGTAGGTAATCCCTAAGTCGTAATCTGAGATCAACTCCAACCAACGTCTTTGCCTAAGGTTCAAATCTGGTTGGGTGAAAATATACTTGAGACTCTGGTGATCGGTGTAAATCTCGCAACGTTTACCGAGAAGGTAATGTCGCCATGTCTTAAGTGCATAGACTACGGCTGCAAGCTCTAGATCATGTGTAGGATAATTCTCCTCATGTGGATGTAACTGTCGAGATGCATAGGCAATCACATGACGATCCTGCATAAGAATGCAGCCTAGTCCCTGTCGTGAGGCGTCGCAGTAGATAACAGTGTCTTTAGTGAAATCCGGTGGCACAAGTATGGGGGCAGAAGTCAGGCGTCTTTTCAGTTCCTGAAAACTATATTCACACTGTGGGGACCACTCAAACTTTTTATCCTTCTTGAGAAGTTCCGTGAGGGGTTTGGCTACTTTGGAGAAGTTTTCAACGAAGCGGCGACAATAACTGGCTAGACCAAGGAAACTCCTAACTTGTTTAACTGTTTCAGGTGGAGTCCAATCAAGAACGGCCTGAACTCTCTCAGGATTGACAGCAATGCCCTTACCAGAGATCACGTGGCCTAGGTAGGTCACTTCTGGCAACCAAAATTCGCACTTGGAGAACTTGGCATAAAGGCGGTGCTCTCTGAGTTTTTCTAACACAAGTCTAAGATGTTCGGCATGCTCTTCCTCGTTCTTCGAGTAGATAAGGATATCATCGAGGTAAACCATGACGAACTAATCTAAGTACTCCATGAAGATCGAGTTCATCAAGCGGGAGAAGGTAGCTGGAGCATTGGTTAGACCAAAAGACATGACTGTGTACTCGTACTGGCCATAACAAGTGACAAAAGCCGTCTTAGGAATGTCCCCGTTTCTAATCTTGATTTGGTGGTAGCCTAACCTCAAATCCATCTTGGAAAAGACCGAGGATCCAGCGAGTTGATCATACAGGTCATTGATCCTGGGGAGCAGATACTTGTTCTTTATCGTGACCAAATTAACGGGACGATAATCTACAACCATCCGGTCCGTACCATCCTTCTTCTTGACGAAGAGGACGGGGCAAGCCCAAGGAGAAGAACTAGGTTAGATGAAACCCTTTTGCAAGGACTCATCAAGTTGTTTCTTAAGCTCAGCTAGTTCTAAAGGTGCCATCTTGTAAGGTCTCCTAGAAATTGGGGCGGTTCCTGGGATAAGGTCTATGACAAACTCTACATCCCTGTCAGGTGGAATACCTGGCAGTTCTTCTGGAAAGACATCCGAAAAGTCACGGACTACCGGGATATCTTCAAGGTCTGGAAGAGGACTGGCATTAAGAGAATAGAGTTGACGCTTTGCAACTCTGGTGGAAGCAGTGACTAACCTGCCAGATGGGTGTGTGAGTTGAACAGACCTGGTGTAACAATCAATCTTGGCATGATGAGCTGTCATCCAGTCCATACCCAAGATGATGTTAATATCTGTAGACTTGAGGGCTATAAGTGAGGCAAGGAATACAAGTCTGTCAACAAGGATTTCATTACCATGGCTTATTCTGGTAGTTTGCCATCTAGACCCTGGAGTTTGGATTTCAAGTGGAGTTGGCATATCACAAAATGACATGTCGTGCAAACGGGCATAGCCTTCAGAGATGAAGGAGTGAGATGCTCCAGTATCGAATAGAACCGAAGCTGGATGGCAATTGACAAGGAGTGTACCAAGAACGACATCCGGATCATCATGAGCGTCTTTAGCTGAGGCGTGATGCACACGTCCACGCTCAGTGGGAGCTGACTTGACACTGATCATCTTGCGTGATGGCTTACCACTGCCAACAGACTTCTCAGACAGGGGTGGGGCATGGTTAGTTTGAGAGCAGTCACGTGCATAGTGTCCTGGCTTCCCGCATGTGAAGCAAGTCCCTGAAGTTGGATGTGGACCTGCATTGACAAGCGGTCTACCAATAGGCCTAGGTGGAGCATACTGCTGGACTGGGTGAGGCGCCACATAAGATGGCCTCGGTGCATATCCAGGTGGAAGAGCGGAGTTCGGAACCCAAATCCGGCGCTTATGAGAACTAGAACAAGAGGAAGAAACCAAATCACGGATGTGCTTACGAGACTCCTCGTAGGTGAGCTGAGCTGTCGCCGCATTAATGGCCTTGTTCACAAGAGCCTGGAATGTATTGCAATGGTGCAAGTGGAGATCACGACGCAACTTGGGGTTGAGACCCTTCCGGAACCTAGCCTGCTTCTTAGCGTCCGTGGACACTTCTTCTGTAGCATAGCGGGCGAGGTTCTCAAACTCTCTACTGTAAGTATCAACAGCCATCTTACCCTGGGTGAGACTACAGAACTCTTCTCTCTTGCGGTCAATGAGAGCCTGAGGAATGTGATGCTCGCGAAAAGCCTCAGTGAAATCTCTCCAGGTCGGTATCTGGCCAGCTGGAAGCATAGCCTCATAGTTCTGCCACCAAAGACTAGCAGGACCTTCCAGGTGATATGCAGCATAAGTGACCTTGTCACCTTCAGCTACGTTCGCAGAACGCAACTTGTGTGTGATACTACGGAGCCAGTCATCTGCATCGAGTGGTTCAATGGAATGATGGAAGGTAGGTGGTTTCAAACCAATGAAATCATAGATGGTCGCTCACTCTTTGCACTGAGGTGCGGTGTTCTCCTCGATACGTGCTAACAAGCAGTTAGACTCATGCTTGTTCCTCTCCATCTCTAACATAAACTCTGCCAACGAAGGCTGGTCGGGAGGATCCTCCTCATCCCTACCACCTCCGTGGTTCAGGCAACGAGCAACAGAACTTCGGTTAACTGACGACATCCTGAGAAGCGGAACCAAGGACGAGGTCAACAACAACTATAGGATGCAACATGTAGCATAAGGAAATTTAGTATCTCTCAAACTCCTAGGACAAATCTGGCAGCATAACGGCAGTAAAATGCTCAAAATAAGACATTCTGCAAAGGACGGGGTAGCACCAAACTCAACATCATCACTCAAGGTTCTGAGATATTACTAAACAGGCTACACTGGGGGTACTCAAGCTGGGATATGACTCTGACCAACCAATCCTAAGAGACTACGGAGTAGTAACACGTGATCCTGATAGACAGAAGAGAAAGCCTAGTTCCTTAACCCCGTAGGAAAGATAGGATGACTCAGATCAGAAGGCATGAGGTAAAAGGAGTAAAAGAGCCTTACGTTCCCTTCCACAATCAATTCCCTTACATAACTAAAGAATTTCTAGACTCAACTTCGACCAGGTTGGCTTGGAAATCCTACAGGCAGTCAGGCTCTGATACCAAAGCTGTCGGGACCCCGATTCTAAGTCACACCGATCTAGCCTGTAACACCTCATATCACTTTGCAGCCTCACGCACGGTACTCCCACGGGTGTCGCCTTACCATGGCCCGGGACCGTTTGCGCCTTTTGGCTCACGTATATGACAATGTCGCTAGCATCCATATGACAGAGAACCCGGGCCGACATGGCTAGTCGTGAACCCAAAGCGGCACTAACGTATGGGGACAGGCATACATGAATCAACATCGAACGTGTCGGTCAGCAGCGTGTGAATCCGGGCTGTAGCACTGGGCTAACAGGACTCCGGGAACCCGGGCTGTAGCAGGCTAGGCAGGACTCCGGATGTCACCGCGTGACATTTCCCCGAAGGGACAGACACAGGAACGATGTGAAACACATGCCGGCCAGTCAAGTGTCCAGAGCAGTAGTGCTGGGCTAGCAGGACTCCGGTGAACCGGGCTGTAGCGGACTACTATGGCTCAAGGAGGCACTAGACTACATTTCCCCATAAGAGAGGCTGCCAAGGATAAACAACTAGATTGTCGGATCCCACACATAGCAATACACGTTACACGTACGCATAACATGCAAGTATGTGATGTACAACATGGCATCACAACATAACGCGAACTCATATAGATAAAAGGCCCAGAAGAGCCACATAGCATTAAGTACAAACAGGGGTCTCATGACCCATCATTCAGAGCATACAAGCAACGGAAGCATTACATGTCTGAATACAGACAACTACAAAGAAAAAGGCTGAGAAGCCTGACTATCTACAAGACCCTCCCATGGGTACAAGATCGTAGCTGAGGTACAAGCTACTCGTCGAAGTCCAAGCGGAACTACTAGTAAGACCGAAGTCTCCGCTGCAAAAACATAAATAAAGCAACATGAGTACAAAGGTACTCAGCAAGACTTACATCAGATCCTATCATACATGCATTTGTATCAAGAAGGTAGTGTGGGGTTTAGTTGCAGCAAGCCAGCTTTGACTCAGTGGCTATCCTGTTCTACGACTACGAGAAACTTCTTTGAGGTAAGAAGGCGCACACGAGTCCACTCATCACCACCTCAATACACCACTATGGATCCATTCCTGTCTCACTATGAGAAGCCATCCATAGCACTCACACTTATCTTGAGCATTTTAGAGTATCCACTTCAAGTTGTCTATGTACCACGTAAGCATCCAAGAAGTCCATAACCGAGGACACGGCTATTCGAATAGATCATGATAACCCTGCAGGGGTGTACTGCGTCACACACGCTCTCGCCACTTACCGCCATGTACACGTCATGTACCTCGGCAACCTTCAAGCGGAAGCCTGGTGAGGGTGTCGGCCACGACCTGACTAACCACGCAAGACTCTAGTCCAGGTTTATCGCCTATTTGGGTTCCATCCGCAAGGAGATCCGGCCGGGGTGTCGCTCACGGCCCCAAACGATGTGTGCAGGGTTCCCGAGCCCACCATCCGGGTGCCACTCGGTACACCGGGCCACGTGTGCCTAGTCTGTCCCAAGCTCACCCTGCCGGGTGCCACTCGGTAGAAAAATAGCACTACCTACAAACACCAGAAACTAGTTGCAACTCCTAGACAGAGATCAAGGCGGTTAATAAGTCGAGAGAGCTTGGAGCGCCCGGAGCCCAATGTGTGGTAGTAGCTAGTCATTGGACAACTTACACAGAACTCGGTTCTTAAGGACGGTCCCAATGAGACAACCCACCATGTACTCCTACATGGCCTCTCACCGCTACCTTTACCAAATCGTGTTCACACGCTTAACTCTCGGCACCAGAACATATCGTAACACTCCAATTCATTCCCAATGAACCAGACCTGACACAACTCTAAGCAATAGCAGGCAAGGCATGGTAGGAACACAACATGGCTCAATCAACTCCTACACATGCTAGTGGGTTGCAACTATTTACTGTGGCAATGACAGGTCATGCAGAGGAATGGGTTCAACTACCGCAGCATAAAGTAGCAGTTGAATCGTTGTTGTCCTAATGCAGTAAAAGAGAGCAGGAGCGAGAGAGTAGGTTTGTATCGGAATGAACAAAGGGGGTTTGCTTGCCTGGTAGATCAACAGGGTGGCACTGCTCCTCAGACAGGTACTCTGGAACACTCTCCGGAGCAGGACCTATCGAGAAGGAACGGTGTCGACACTGAAAACACAATCATATGCAACAATATGATGCATGAATAGGGCGTGAATATGTGACGTATTTTGAGCCAATGCATTTAGCATTCAACTTGGAAGAGATCCATTTGAACCAAAGGTTCAAATGCAACTCTAATTTAAGTCCTTATATATGCCATTTATATGTTTTCACTTATACAGATGGATATATTGCATTTTTGTGATAATTTTTCATATATAAATTATTTAAATATGAGCTACGGTTGAATTTCTATGAATTTTAGAAGTTTTACTAATTTTCTGGAATTTCCTGATTTAATTTAAATCCAGAAAAAGGGTTTATTGCGTCAGCACTGCGTCATCATGACGTCAGCGGGTTAGCGGCGCTGACCAAGTAAAACCTGACGTGTGGGGTCCACACGTCAGTGACACACATTTTAAACAGAGGGTTTAATTTGTTCTAATTATAGGATTAGGCGCAGGGGCCCACTGTCAGTGTCACAGGGGGGTAATTAGTGCCGTTTGACCCGGGTTGACTAGCGGTTAGTCGCCGGCGAGGCCGAGCGCGGCGGAGCTCATCGGGTTCGTCGCTCCGGCGACCATTTGGGCCGCGGAGGCCACCTACGCGAAGCCCAGGCTCGTGCGCATCCAGTGGGACACGAGGGAGACCGTGGGGTGGTCGGAGCTCGCCGGAGCGAAGCTCGCGGCGGTGGCCGGAGTTCGGCCAAGGGCGGGCGCAGCGCTGCGGTGCACGCGGTGGCCACCCGAGGGGCTCTGCGGCACCCTCGTGGCACCAGGAGCACGGTGAGGTGCTCGGGGCGTGCGGTGGTGGCCTTTGCCACGACGGTGACATGGTCGGTGGCGAGGCACTCGCGGGCACGTCGGCTAGCACGGCTACGGCGCGAATTCGAGCGCGGGAACGGAGGGGAAACGGAGGGGAGCTCACGGAGGTTCGGCGAGCGTGCTCAGCGGCTCGGGGGAAGCTCTGGAGTCGACGGAGCGGCGATGGGGATCCACGGCGGCCGGAGGCGAAGAAGGCGACGGCGACGGCTCCACGGGACGCTCCGGCTTGCGTGGCTCGGCGGAGAGCTTCAGAGCGAGGAGGCGAAGCTCCTGCGCGTGTCGGAGAGACGAGGGGGAGACGGTGGCTGCGGCAATGGCGAGTGGCGGCGATGGCAGCGTTCGGGCGCGGTGAGAGAGAGCAAGGGAGAAAGCGAGGGGAAAAACGAGGAGGTCGACCGGATCGGGACGGCACCCGCGACGTCGCCCAGCGTGTCGCGCTGGCAGGGGAGAGGGCAGGCAGGCTGGTGGCGTGGCGGCACGGCGGTGCGCGCGCGTCGGCCACACGCCTGTCCGTCTGGCGCGAGGACAACGATGACTGGCACTGGGCCAGTCAGCTGGGCCGGCACAGAGCCAGGCCAGCAAGTGGCCCAGGTAAGTCCAGGTAAGGGTTTTCCCCTTTTTGTTTATTTTCTATTTTTCTGACATTTGTTTGGTTTAATAAAAATGATAAACCATTTTATTTTCTTATGCCAATTTTTGTAGGGGCTAGTGGTATTATTCCGGAACTCCTCAGCAAATGGCATAATTTTTGGACAATTTTATATATATAACAATATATATCCAAAGCAAATAATTACTGCATTAATTCCAAATGCCCAAAATAAATATTTATGAGCTCCTGAAAATATTGGTTTGATTTTTATCTCTGTCCAATATTTTCATAGAGCAACATGAACATTTTCTTGGACCCTTTTGGAGCAATTTTTATTTGGGTCATTTCCAGAAATGATTCTGACGGTTTCACAGATCCCCATTTCAAACTTAAATGAAATTTAAACATGATGCACACATGACTAGCTAGTCTAGGTCATACCAGAACTAGGGATGTGACACTTGGCCTCGCAGGGGGAGGGGAGGGGGGTCCCGACCCCCCTCCGCCCTGCTCGGCCTCGCGCTACGGCTTTGCTGCGCACTAGGATTTGATAGGACGCAATGCGGTTATTCTGTTTCCACCCCCACCGCACGCACCCTAAACGCTAAAAACCCTAAGATACATAGTGGGGTCACGGATGTGACGGACTCGCCTCCGCATGCGACGACGCGGCGGCTCGTTCCGGTCTCGGCCTCGCTGGGGGGGGAGGGGGGTCCCCCCATGCTCAGCCTCGTGCTATCGCATTGCTGCGCGCTAGGATTTGACAGGACGCAATGCGGTTATTCTGTTTCCACCGCCACCGCACACACCCTAAACCCTAAAAACCCTAAGATAGATAGTGGGGTCACGTATGTGACGGACTCGCCTCCGCATGCGACGACGCGGCACGCCGTGTCGTCGCCTGCTCCGGCTCATTCCGGTCTCGGCCTCGCAGGGGGAGAGGGGGATCCCCCCCTGCTCGGCCTCGCGCTACCGCATTGCTGGGCGCTAGGATTTGACAGGACGCAATGCGGTTATA
>NW_025226166.1:20094-20748 GCF_018294505.1 Triticum aestivum | reverse complement strand
AAACCCCTAAGATAGATAGTGGGGTCGCGGATGTGACGGACTCGCCTCCGCATGCGATGACGCGGCACGCCGTGTTGCCGCTTGCTCCGGCTTGTTCCTGCCTCGGCCTCGCAGGGGGAGGGGAGGGGGGTCCCGACCCCCCTCCCCCCTGCTTGGCCTCGCGCTACCGAATTGCTGCGCGCTAGGATTTGACAGGACGCAATGCGGTTATTCTGTTTCCACCCCCACTGCACGCACCCTAAACCCTAAAAACCCTAAGATAGATAGTGGGGTCACGGATGTGACGATCTCGCCTTCGCATGCGACGACGCGGCATGCCGGGTCGTCGCCTGCTCCGGCTCGTTCCTGTCTCGGCCTCGCAGGGGGGTCCCCCCTGCTCGGCCTCGCGCTACCGCATAGCTGCGCGCTAGGATTTGACAGGACGCAATGCGGTCATTCTGTTTCCACCCCCACCGCAACACCCTAAACCCTAAAAACCCTAAGATAGATAGTGGGGTCACGGATGTGACGGACTCGCCTCCGCACGCGATGATGCGGCACGCCGTGTCGTCGCCTGCTCCGGCTCATTCCTATCTCGGCCTCGCAGGGGGGAGGGGGGTCCCCCCTGCTCGGCCTCGCGCTACCGCATTGCTGCGCGCTAGGATTTGACAGGAC
>NW_025226166.1:8237-18389 GCF_018294505.1 Triticum aestivum | reverse complement strand
CGCATTGCTGCGCGCTACGATTTGACAGGACGCAATGCGGTTATTCTGTTTCCACCCCCATCGCATGCACCCTAAACCCTAAAAACCCTAAGATGGATAGTGGGGTCACGGATGTGACGGACTCGCCTCCGCATGCGACGACACGGCACGCCGTGTCGTCGCCTGCTCCGGCCCGTTCCTGTCTCGGCCTCGCAGGGGGGAGAGGGGGGTCCCCCCTGCTCGGCCTCGCGCTACCGCATTGCTGCGCGCTAGGATTTGACAGGACGCAGTGCGGTTATTCTGTTTCCACCCCCACCGCAGGCACCATAAACCCTAAAAACCCTAAGATAGATAGTGGGGTCACGAATGTGACGGACTCGCCTCCGCATGCGACGACGTGGCACGCCGCGTCGTCGCCTGCTCCGGCTCGTTCTTGTCTGGTGTGACACCCAAGTTTTTATTTGGATTTTTCAAAAGATTTTTATTTGACTTGAAGGGAGTGATTTAAAAATTTTCTTCAAGAGAACTCTCACTCTCAAATATTTTTCTTTATGGCAAAAATTTTATTTGGATTCACCCAAGATCTGCCTTTGACCTTGGAGGTTCTTGCTTTTCATTGGACTCAAGACAAAATGTTTTTCATTTGAGAAAATAACCTTTGAAATATTTTTGAGAATGCACTATGGCTTTTGGAAAGTCCTTTGCCACTTTCAACTATTCCTTCTTGCCATGGCATTAGTGCAAATCCTCTCTCCTAACCTTTCCCTCACCTCTGGATCATGATTTGCATCAAATCCAGCAAGTTGAACCTCCCCATGTATTTATTTCCATTCAAATTTCATTCAAATATTTTCTGCCTTCTAATTCTACCTCTTGGAGATTTACAAAGGAACTCCATTTTCTGTTTGGACTTTTACCACCAAACTTCTTTCCCCTCCTAGTCCTTTGAACCCTCAACCTAGAACCATGAAGATCCACTGGTCTCCAGTTCAAAAATTTCAAACTACATCAGCTGCAAGTTTGGACCAGATTTGCCAAATTTGATGAAATTCATTCAAAACTTTCTCCAAAAATTCCAAGTAAATTCATGCAGCCCCTGGGTGCTTTGAGTGATCATCTCACCAAGTTACAGCTCCAGAAAAATTTATCTCTTTACCAAAACCTACTATCGAACACCTGCAATGCTTGGTCACTGTCAAGCTTCAGTTAACTTCAGAGTTCAGTCAGTGCTCACTGTCGTTTTCTTCAGAGACGGGCGTCGATCTCGCCAGTACCCTCGCGTCGCCTTGCTCCTCGTCCTCGCCCTCTCGTTCCTGCACCGCACGAGTGCCTGGCATCTTGCGGGCGTCGGCGACGAGCAGCAGAAGGTGCGCCGCCCCGTGACCGACGCCGGCGGCGGCTTTGCGGACGCCAGCTGGAGACACGGCGCCGCAGACTCCACCCAGCGCCGCCCAAACCACCGGAGCCCGCCGCGTGGCCGTCCACTCCCCCGAATGCGCTGCCGCTCTCGTCATGAACCGCAGGGCGCGGAGCGCGCTCTCTGCCGCCGTTGAGCCCGTGCGGTCACCTCACCGTGGACAGACACCATTACGCCAAGACCAGCTCCGTTTAGCTGCAAAACGAGTCCCGTAACATCCACTGATGCTGCCCGACCGCTCAAGCCCTCTGCCAACCCACTGCTCCGCCGTAATCGCTCGCCGGAGATTCTCCGTTCACGGCCACCCTGTCGATCTGCCTATAAATAGAGGCCCCGAGCTTCAACTCGAGCACCCACCAGCCCAACACTTCCCCTAGAGCACGCCCAGCCACTGGAAGAGCCGCGAGGGGGTCTCCTTCCTCGACTCCGGCCGCCGCGACCCGCCACGGGATCCAGCCCGATTCGCCCCCGTGTGTGCTCCGCAGCCCCCATTCTCTTGCCAGTAGCTTCTCCTTGCATCACCCGTTCTGACCCGTGCCTCAATTCGTACTTTGCAGCCCTCCACCGGAGGTCCCCAACCTCACCCGAACAGCCGTCCGCCGGAGATAGTGTCGCCGTCGACGTGTTGCTCCCCGTTGGACGAGTCCACCACCCACCGACGCAGAAGAAGACACTGAAGCTCTTGGTACCCTCCGTTTCTCCTAACTCGCCGTGGTTCGACGCCGGCGTCCACCGCCGTCTTCGGGCGCCGGCGAGCTTTCAAACCTGACATGCGGGCCCCGCGTGTCAGCCTCTGTTTTATTTCCCCGAACCGTTTCCTGTTGGCGCCTTCGGGCAAAATACGTTTTTCCCTTTGCGCTTGCGCATTCCCAGCCGAAGCGTTTTCTGTTTTCTCAGTTAAAACCCTGAAACTTTTCTGTTTCATTACAGATAAGTCCCTGGACAGAAACCTTTATAACTTTTTAATGAAAAGGTATTTTTGAGTGATTATTTTTCTGTCAATATCCAAATTTTGTCTAGTTTTTTATGGGATTTATTTGAAAAATATTTGGCAAAGTTTCTGTGCATGTGTTGGTTTTCACGTTAGTACCCCGTTTCGTGATTGCCGTAGGTTCCGGGAGAGGGGACGGAGCCGCGAACTTCGCCGAGCTAGACTCCGACTTCTCCGAACCAGGCAAGCATGTTTGAACATTTGATATGGCAGATGTTTTGCATGTTCATGTGAAAGTTTGTGCGTGGCATGTGAGTGTCGATAAATACCTCGTTGCTTGTAAGGCAACGACCCGGTTGTTCCGAAGTTGCTATGACCTCTGATGAGAGGTGGCCTAATCATGTGGTGACATGAAGGGCAGCAAGGTGGTACTGTTGTAGCATGCCAGCCTTGCGTCATCCGACTCTCTTCGACGTTAACGTGGTTGGAGCCACGTTATCGATCTTTTCCCGCATGTTCCAAAGTTGCGATGACCTCTGATGAGAGGTCGCCTAATCATGTGGTGACATGAAGGGCAGCAAGGTGGTACTGTTGTAGCATGCCAGCCTTGTGTCATCCGACTTTTCCGACGTTAACATGGTTGGAGCCGTGTTATCGTCCCTTCCCCTTTCCGTGCTACCACATGTCTCATTGCCAGGATACGGTTTAGTAAGTTGGTAACCTCTTTCCGTGTACACACCAAACAAAGAGGCCGGGATGATGGTACCTTGGCCCAGGATTAAAGCCAGTCATTCGGTCAGGGGGCATGGGTGTTTCCGGTTGGGACCGAGAGGGGGGGCACCCCTTATAGCGCGCGTATAGAAATTTGATCCCATGCTACGCGAGGTTGTAGCCTCCCCGACTCAGGGTTTTTCCTGAATGTTGCCGAGGGTGATCCCTGGCTTCGGATGGTTAAATTGGGTGTGTACTGGTTAGACGTGTTCCTTCCAGAACACCGTAGACGGAACTAGTCCCCGTGACTACTGAAATCCGTTGGCTGTGGTTAAGTACAAACTCTGCAAAGTCAATTCTTTCCAAATCATCGTATCCATGATCAGTAATGTAGACTTTACATCCAAATCTATCCGTGTGAAAAACTTGCCCCCGGTGAACAAGCTCAAGTGGTAAATTCAATTTCATGGTTATCCCTGTGGATGGACTAACATTATATTTGTCTCGTGCTTGTGATAAATTATATTCCCGAACTATTGTATTGTTGTGTTACAATATAAGCCCTTTATATGATGTCGCTCAGACGTCCGACTGCGGCATGCACTGTCTTTACTTTCTGTTATAAGCCCTTTATGTGGTGTCGCCCCGACGCCCGACTGTGGCATTATTGTTCCGCATTTTCCGCTCGAGGAGTCTTTCAGACACTCGTTTGGCACTAGTATTATTATTCCGCATTTTCCGCTCGAGGAGTCTTTCAGACACTCGTTTGGCACCAGTATTATTATTCCGCATTTTCCGCTCGAGGAGTCTTTCAGACACTCGTTTGGCACCAGTATTATTATTCCGCATTTTCCGCTCGAGGAGTCTTTCAGACACTCGTTTGGCACCTGTATTATTATTCCGCATTTTCCTCTTGAGGAGTCTTTCAGACACTCGTTTGGCACCCGCATTACTATTCTGCAGTTTCCGCTCGAGGCGTCATTCAGACCCTTGCTTGGCACCCAGTATTTATTATCTCTATGTCTGATCGCACTGGTTAACTTATTCATGTGCTTCATGTTTGCATTTGTTATACCTTATGTCCGAACTGTCTTGCGAGTACTTTCATAGTACTCACCTGGCTTGTTGATTTGGCCAGATGTTGACGAAGGCGATCTCTTGGATGAAGAGTTTGATAGCGCGTCCGACGCCTAGAGGAGTCCCAGTCAGTCCTGCGCGATCCCGGATATTGGTCACTTGTATCGTTTACGCTTCCGCCACCCGCAATAAGTATTCTCGAGCCTCACTCCGACGCTCGAAGAGTTGTAGTCTTCTGGAGTCATGTCACTCGCCTCGCGGTGATATCCCCACCACCGTTATTATCGTGAGTTAGAAGTTCGCCACCCTATCCGCCGTATTGTTTTATCGGCGTGCATGTAATAAATTGTTGGGCAGTCTCTGCTCAACTTTGTATTATATTTAGTACTCCTGGTATTTTTCTTCTGTGACCAATGTATTGTCTATCAGTGAGAAGGAATTCTTCCTCGCTGGTCCGTAACAGGGATTGGTTTCTCAATAATTATTTTATTGAAAAACCGGTCGTGACAAGCTTGGTATCAGAGCCAGGCTGACTGTAGGAAGCCACTAGGTGCGATCGCTAATCGGTTATTAGCGTCTTAGTGCTTCTTCAGCATTTTGCAATTGTAGCTATTTTCTGTTGGTCATCATAAAATTTATGACATGACTACTCAGAATTTTTGCCTACTTTTGTAGATGGCTGGCAGCGGCTGTGAGAATCGAGTGTTCACCAACGTGCCCGAGGGGTTTGTCAAGCTCCTCGTCTCCATCACTAAGCTCGCGATCGGGCCAGCAGCTCGCCCGGAGTTCACCCTCTCTCAGCACAAGCTCAGTGACGACGTGTCTATGCACCAGGCTGTGGTGCAGTTCAAGGGAGGACGTTCAGCTGCACGCCATTTCCGTTTTACGGGAAGAGCCATGCCTACGGAGAGGCATGCCATGCAGATGGCTGCCCGTGAGGCGATAGCTCGCCTTCGGGACATCCTTCCTACGATGAAGACTCGTCGCTACCGCTACCTCCCATGCCATGTGCCATACACCAGCCACTATGCGTTCGCCTGCCATCGGGGAGAGCGAGATGAAGCCATCGAGATGGTTGTGGAGTATCTCAAGGCTCTGGAGGAGTCTTTCGACAACCTCGTAGATGATCTTGTGGCTGCCCGCATGGATTAGTCCGGGGCGGTCCTGCCAGCAGGAAGGAGCTTCTCCACACGGCGCCGCCTCTGACATTCGTCTCGTCTTCAGCCTCGTATGCACCTGCCGTTTTGGCCACTGCTCGCCGTCTGCCTACCACTGAGGTGTTCGACCGAGTCATCGCTCCTACTCCAGTCAGAGCCGCACCGCCTGCCGCACGCGCTCTACCACCAGTCGCCCCCGCACCAACACCGCAGTGCAGCGTCGCACGCCAGGAGCCAGCTAGAGAGGAGGAGGTTGATTCTCCTGGACCGCTGAGCCTTGCCATCGGCAAGGGGAAGGAGATCTTCACCATCTCCGACTGAGAGCACCGAGTAGCCGCGTGTTATGCCTGCTTGTGTGATGTGTTGTTTTTATCTGTACGCTAGTTTGTATTGGTGTGTTTGCTGCCTTCTGTAGTAGTACGCTAGTTTTTAATAAGATGTCAGGATTGTGTACGCACAACCTGAGTGCTGTATCTTGTATTTGCTTTCGCATGTAAGTTTTGTGTTAAGCACTTCTTCTCCATGAAAAATCATTTGTGTTTCTTGAAAACCTTGAAACCTTTTTGATTATTGCCTTTGTAAGGGTTTTCCTGCGCTACACGGTTTTTTCTCATGGGTTTTGCAAATGATACCCCAGACTGGAAAAATGTCTCGCCCTTGAACTCACTCTATGCCCAATCAGCCAGAAGAGGTTTACGGAACAGAGACCAGCAACAATTTCACTCAGGGTCAGTCCAGCCAACAGGACAGCGAAGCGGCACTATCTCAAGTATGCCGTCTCTTCGAGCAAAGCCAGCAACAACACCAGGAGATGATGAACCATGTCATCAATATGGGAAACCACCGTGAACCCTATCAACCACATTCCAAGTTATCTGAGTTACAGAAGACTCGCCCCTCAACTTTTGCTCACACCGACAGGCCACTGGAAGCCGATGATTGGCTTCGCGAGATTGAAAGGAAACTGATTATCGCTCAATGCTCAGATCATGAGAAGGTGCTTTATGCACCACACTACCTTACTGGAGCAGCCGCAGCATGGTGGGAAAACTTCCTACACATGCACCCCGGGGAACACAACATCACCTGGGAAGAATTCAAGGAAGGCTTCCGTGGGGCACACATTCCCAGGAGCATCCTAAAGATCAAGAAGAGAGAGTTTGATGACCTGAAGCAAAGAGGCATGACCGTCACAGAATACAACTGCCAGTTTACCCAACTGTCTTGTTATGCCTACGACGAGCACATGACAGAAAACAAGAAGATGGAAAAATTCCTGGACGGCCTGGCACCAGCATTAAGATGCCAACTGATTGTACACACCTTTCCGGATTTTAAGACGCTGGTGGACAAGGCCATCACCCTGGAGAATGAGCGCCGTAGTCTGGAAGATATCCGCAAGCGGAAGAGGGACAAGACGACTCTTGCCCGCAGCAACCGAGGCAAGACTGAGGTCCCAAGGACAGACACGAGGAGATCCACGACTACTGAGCCAAGACCCGTCGGACAATTTCATGCCAGAGACAAGGAGTTCACATACCGTCCAGGGGTCACCTGCTATGCTTGTGGTCAGCAAGGGCATTACGCTAAACAGTGCCCGAAGCCAAGAGACTCTGCACCCAAGCCGAACAATGGTGGAAACAATCGAGCCCCCAAGCGCAACAACTTCAATCCCAGCAACAACCACATGAAGGGTCACTTGAACCATGTGACCAGGGAAGAAGCGCAGAATGCCCCAGACATCGTGCTCGGTACGTTCCCTGTCAACACAGTACCTGCCACGGTTTTGTTTGATTCTGGAGCTTCCCATTCGTTCGTTTCGAAGAGTTTTGTTTCGCAACATGGTTTTCCGATACTCCCCTTGGAAAAATCTATGATCATCAAGTCCCCCGGAAATAAGCAAATTGCTCAGGGTTACTGCCAAGGAGTGGTCATTGAGTTCGAAGGACTACCGTTCCACGCGAATCTCATCGTGTTGGAAAGTAAAGGACTGGATGTCATTTTGGGAATGGACTGGTTAACCACCAACAAAGGATTCATCGACTGTTTCAATCGGACAGTGATTCTCACTCACCATCGCGGCAAGACTATAAGAGTTTCCGCTCAAGAAAGGCCACGATCACAGAAACCAAAACTGAACAAGATGGACATCGCAGAATTAAGAAAAGTGCCAGTGGTATGCGAGTTCCCTGATGTGTTCCCGGAAGAACTACCAGGTATGCCACCAGACCGATAGATCGAATTCAGCATTGAACTAGCACCTGGCACCGCTCCCATTTATAAGAAGCCGTATAGAATGGCAGCCTCAGAATTGGTGGAGTTAAAGAAGCAGATAAAAGAATTATTGGACAAAGGATTTATTCGAGCCAGCTCCTCACCTTGGGGTTCGCCCGTATTGTTCGCCAAGAAGAAGGATGGGACACTGAGACTATGCATAGACTATCGAGCCCTCAATATGGTCACCATCAAAAACAAATACCCGATGCCACGGATAAATGATTTGTTTGACCAGCTCGCACAAGCTAAAGTATTTTCAAAGATTGATTTGAGATCAGGATACCATCAACTGAAGGTACGAACAGAGGATATCCCCAAGACAGAATTCACTTCCAGATATGGGTTATACGAGTTTACGGTGATGCGTTTTGGACTAACGAACGCCCCCGCATATTTCGTCCACCTCATGAACAAAGTATTCATGAAATTCATGGACAAATTTGTGGTGGTATTCATCGACGACATTCTGGTTTACTCAAGGACACCAGAAGAACATGCTGAGCACCTCAGAATTGTTTTGGGAGAATTGAGGAAACATCAGTTGTACGCCAAATTTAGCAAATGCGAATTTTGGCTAAGACAAGTTGGTTTCTTAGGCCATATACTGAACCAAGAAGGCGTGCCCGTAGACCCAGAAAAAGTCAAGACCATACTGGACTGGAAGCCACCCGCAAATGTTACAGATGTGCGGAGTTTCCTAGGAATGGCCGGATATTACAGGAGATTTATTGAAGGATTCTCCACTGTGGCAAAGCCTATGACCCAACTACTCAAGAAAGACAAGAAATTCGTATGGACGGAAGCATGTGAGCAGAGCTTCCAAGAACTCAAGAAGAAGCTAACAACCGCACCAGTCTTAACCGTACCAGACATACACAAGAGCTTTGAGGTGTATTGTGACGCGTCCCGAAAAGGTCTCGGATGTGTGCTAATGCAGGATGGCAAAGTTGTCGCATATGCCTCCAGACAGCTGCGAAAACATGAGGAAAATTACCCAACACATGACTTGGAACTAGCAGCAGTTATACATGCACTCAAGGAGTGGAGGCACTTTCTGTTGGGAAATCGCTGTGAAATATATACGGACCATAAGAGCCTCAAATATATTTTCACACAGCCAGAGCTGAATTTACGCCAACGACGCTGGTTGGAACTGGTCAAGGACTATGACGTCGGTATTCACTACCACCCAGGGAAGGCAAATGTAGTGGCCGATGCCCTTAGTCGAAACCCCAGCCCGGACAATGACGGTCAGCAAAACTTGAGGCCTGAGTTTCAGCGAGAATTCACTCGGCTCAACATGATGTTAGTCTCTGAGGGCACCATATCGAACCTGGAGATACAACCCACCTTGGTGGAACAAATCAAGAAGGCTCAACAGGGACATCCCAGTATCAAAGGCATAAAGAAGAAAATGAACCGTAGTAAGACTTCGGAATTCGTCACGGACAGTGAAGGAACATTATGGTACCGGGACAGACTTTGCGTACCTAACATTGAGGAACTCAAGCAACAGATCTTGACGGAGAGCCACACCGCTCCATACTCGATAAATCCTAGAGGAACCAAAATGTACAAGGACATCCAGGAAAGATTTTGGTGGCACAGTATGAAAAGAGATATAGCCACATTCGTTGCTTGTTGCGATTCATGTCAGCGCATCAAGGCCGAGCACCAAAAGCCAGCAGGGCTACTCCAGCCTAACAGGATACCGGAGTGGAAATGGGATGAAATAGGAATGGACTTCATTGTCGGATTACCCCGATCACAGCGTGGAAATGACGCCATATGGGTCATCACAGACCGACTAACCAAGGTTGCACACTTCATTCCTGTGAAGACTACCTACTCCACACAAAGACTGGCAAAACTTTATCTCTCCCGTATAGTTTGCTTGCATGGAGTCCCGAAGACTATAATATCTGACCGAGGCACCCAATTCGTCTTCAAATTTTGGGAACACCTACAACAAGCTCTGGGCACGCAACTAGCTTTCAGTACAACATACCACCCTCAGACAGACGGACAAACAGAACGTGTAAACCAAATCCTAGAGGATATGCTAAGAGCCTGTGTGCTCACCTATGGAACCAGTTGGGAAGAGAGTTTGCCGTATGCCGAATTTGTGTACAACAACAGTTACCAAGCCAGCTTGCAAATGGCACCCTTTGAAGCATTGTACGGACGGAGGTGTCGTACCCCACTGAATTGGTCAGAAACAGGTGACAGCCGTATCTTCGGCCCAGACATGCTTAAAGAATCCCGACCCCCCTCCCCCTGCTCGGCCTCGCGCTACGGCATTGCTGCGTGCTAGGATTTGATAGGACGCAATGCGGTTATTCTGTTTCCACCCCCACCGCACGCACCCTAAACGCTAAAAACCCTAAGATACATAGTGGGGTCACGGATGTAACGGACTCTCCTCCGCATGCGATGACGCGGCGGCTCGTTCCTGTCTCGGCCTTGCAGGGGGGAGGGGGTACCCCCCTGCTCGGCCTCGTGCAACCGTATTGCTGCGCGCTAGGATTTGACAAGACGCAATGTGGTTATTCTGTTTCCACCCCCACCGCACGCACCCTAAACCCTAAAAACTCTAAGACAGA
>NW_025226166.1:6734-7306 GCF_018294505.1 Triticum aestivum | reverse complement strand
CGTGGCACGCCGTGTCATCGCCTGCTCCGGCTCATTCCTGTCTCAGCCTCGCGGGGGAAGCGGGGTCCCGACCCCCCCTCCCCCTGCTCGGCCTCGCGCTACGGCATTGCTGCGCGCTAGGATTTGATAGGACGCAATGCGGTTATTCTGTTTCCACCCCCACCGCACGCACCCTAAACGCTAAAAACCCTAAGATACATAGTGGGGTCACGGATGTAACGGACTCGCCTCCGCATGCGACGACGCGGCGGCTCGTTCCTGTCTCGGCCTTGCAGGGGGGAGGGGGGTACCCCCTGCTGGGCCTCGTGCAACCGCATTGCTGCGCGCTAGGATGTGACAGGACGCAATGTGGTTATTCTGTTTCCACCCCCACCGCACGCACCATAAACCCTAAAAACCCTAAGACAGATAGTGGGGTCACGGATGTGATGGACTCGCCTCCGCATGCAACGACGTGGCACGCCGCGTCGTCGCCTGCTCCGGCTCGTTCCTGTCTCAGCCTCGCGGGGGAAGGTGGGTCCCTACCCGCCCTCCCCCCTGCTCGGCCTTGCTCTACCGCATTGCTGCGCTCT
>NW_025226166.1:0-664 GCF_018294505.1 Triticum aestivum | reverse complement strand
GCAATGCGGTTATTTTGTTTCCACCCCCACCGCACGCACCCTAAACGCTAAAAACCCTAAGATACATAGTGGGGTCACGGAAGTGACGGACTCGCCTCCGCATGCGACGACGCAGCACGCCGTGTCGTCGCCTACTCCGGCTCGTTCCTATCTCGGCCTCGCAGGCGGAAGGGGGTCCCCCCTGCTCGGCCTCGCCCTACCGCATTACTGCGTGATAGGATTTGACAGGACCCAATGCGGTTATTCTGTTTCCACCCCCACCACACGCACCCTAAACCCTAAAAACCCTAAGATAGATAGTGGGGTCACGGATGTGACGGACTCGCCTCCGCATGCGACGACGCGGCACGCCGTGTCGTCGCCTGCTCCGGCTCGTTCTTGTCTCGGCCTCGCAGGGGGGGAGAGGGGGTCCCCCTGCTCGGCCTCGCGCTACCGCATTGCTGCGCGCTAGGATTTGACAGGACGCAATGCGGTTATTCTGTTTCTACCCCCACCGCACGCACCCTAAACCCTAAAAACCCTAAGATAGATAGTGGGGTCACGAATGTGACGGACTCGCCTCCGCATGCGACGACGGGGCACGCCGCGTCGTGGCCTGCTCCGGCTCGTTCCTGGCTCGGCCTCGCAGGGGGAGGGGAGGGGGGTCCCGACCCCCCCTCCCCCT
>NW_025226165.1:0-4311 GCF_018294505.1 Triticum aestivum | reverse complement strand
TTTTTTTTTTGAGAAAGACTGAATATTGTTTTGGTAGTAGAACTCATAGACTGAATATGTACATTGCCAACGGTTGGGCAGTGCGCCACCAGACCGAATACAGCCGACTCGCAAATACGCAGAGAAACCTACAAAGCGTGTGATACATCCTGCCCTTGGCTTAGTTTCGATTCACTGGGTGAGGCATACGACTTCTACAATCTGTATTCCTAGGAAATCGGTTTTGGTATTAAATATTGTAAAAGCAGACTAAACGCCATAGAGAACAATATGCATGCAGGAGATTATCTGTGGTTGCTTGGTGAGTAGTGACCTTTGTTCAGATTTATTAAGTGTCAGGTAGGGATACGTATATATTCAGTAATCTGATGAAGTCGGAAAATATTGGACTGGTAACGTAGAAATCAGAAACTCAACTATGATTAGAATAAAAGTGTGACTCAGGATTTTGTATATTTTTTTTGTGGCAAACAATCTATACAAGAACTGTCTTTCGTGTTTAAATTATGTGTAAACATGTGCAAAAAATGCGCTCAGGGGGTGAGGGGACTGTGAGTGTTGAAATCATTAGTAAAAAAAATTGTGTGCTCTTAAATTACAAGCATAAGACCATGCCAAAGGTTTACTGCATCTGATATCCAACCGGCATTCTGCTTGCCTGGCATTTTCATTATCCTAAGTACCCCTCTCCACCCCCTTTCGGGAATCTGTTGGCACCAGGATATCTTGAAGCATGATATCTTGGAAGTTCTACATCAAATGGTTGGCTGTGATGAAAACGTCCTGCGGAAGTAAGTATTACCAAATAATTTCAATAGTAAGAGCATCTCCAGCCGTTGCCCCCCCCCCCCCCCCCCAGGCGGCTCGAAAAATCGCTGCCTGGGGGCGAACCGGCGCTAAAAATCGGCTTGGGGGCGATCTGCTTCCTAGCCGACGCCCTCAGGGTCGGCCCCAGGCGGCTGTTTTTAAAAAAAATTGAACAGTTACTTGTCTAAAATTCGGCGAACGGGACAAATATCGGCGAAACATTACATTATCTCGGCGAACTTAAATAGTTTTTTACATAGATAAAATACTTAAAAAACAAAGCAGGGCCGCGACTACAGGCCGAAAAACGCGTTGAGAGAGGCAAGGTTGCCGTCATCGCCGCCGTGTCGCCGTCCTTCTCCTCCTTCACGCAAATGCCACTGCTGGACCCCTGCCCGGGGTCGCCCTGGCGGACCGGCTGAGGTGGCGCGTCGTCGCCGCTGTCGTCGTCGAGGACGACGATGCCTCCCTCATCGTGGCCACGGCGCCGAGCGGCGAACTGCTCGAAGGCGCGGCGCTGGCGCTCCAGCTTCGTCCGCGCCCAGTCTTCGCGCGTCCACTTCAAGGCCGCTGCGTCATCGAGCCTTGGCTCCGCCTTCACGTTGGCGAGCCCTGGCTCCGTCTTCACGACGGCGAGGCCCGGATCCATCTTCGGCTTGACGAAGCGGGGAGGAGCGAGGAGAAGGAGGCGCGCCCGCCCTCGTTGATGACAATGCCGGCGCTGCGGGTGCGCCGGCCGAGCGGCGTCTCGGCAGTCTCCGCGGGCTCGGCCTTGACGCCGAGCAACGCGGACGAGCCGGAGGAGTGGGAGGATGAGCAGGGGGAGGAAGAGGAGCCGGTCCGGCACGACATCCATTGGCCGCCGCTCCGGCAGGGGACCGGGGCGGCAGGGTACATCAATGGCGGGTCCTTGCCGCCCTCGAGGTGCTGGAGGACGGCGTGGAGAGTGCGGCCGGGGGCACCCCACCACAGGCGGCAGCCCTCGCTGTTCTTCGACCCCCGCACCACCGGCCGAGTGCTGGAAGTACGCCGCCCAGGCCTTGTGGTTGCCGGCAGCGTACTGCGGGAGGGCCCGCTGCTCCTCCATCAACGACGCCCGCACGCGGGCAACCTCGTCGGTGAACTAGTCAGGGCGCACGTCGACGTCGGGCAGCAGGGGGATGGGGACGCCACCGGCGCTAAGCCTCCACTGCCCTGGCGCGCGCATGTCCGGCGGCGCCAGCAAGTTGGCCTCGAACAGGAGGTACGCCTCCCACTCGTGCAGCGGGCGGCGGCTGAAGCCATTGGCCGCCGCCCCATCGCCGGGGAACCTCTCGTCCATCACCGCGGCTTGGAAAGATGAGAGGGGAGGAACGTCGGCGGCGTCGGCGCAAGGGAGAGAGCTCGGCGACTGTGGGTGGGGTGCGGCCTCAGGCGAGGGGGGCGCGCTTATATAGCGGTTGGGGGGTGGGCGCCGTGTGTATGCGTGGCGGGAGGTGGGGCGTCCCCGCCCCCGCGCCGCCCGTGAGGAATCAGCCTTGGCATTGATTTCCCGTGGGAAACCGAGGCTATGAGGACGACGAGGCGCGTGGGTCGCTGACTCGGCGGGCCCGCCTTTCTTTCACGCCAAATTCGATTGCCCCGGCGCCCCCGGGCGCCCCCAGCGCGCTCCGCCGGCACCAATTTCGGCCAACCCGGCGAAAAACAGGCTCCTGGGGGCGCGACTGGGCCGATTTTTGGGCGCCGGCGCTAAAAAAACGCCTGGGGGCCTGTTGAGGGCGCGGCTGGAGATGCTCTAAGGTCGGTACCTCCAGCTATTGCATGACGTACTGATTGAAAAATGCCTAAATTGTTCCCAGGAAATGGTTGATGCACTTCCATCCGATTGCTGCTGTTGCATCGGGCCAAGACCTGAAGGACGAACTGAGCAACTGACCCCAGGTGGTGAGGTCACACTGAATGGCTGGAGATCCATACATCGCATGCTAAGTGTAAAGGAAATGAAGATGTACCGCGGCTGCCTTTCAAGATGGAGAGGAATTTTTGATCCGCGCTTTGTGGTTAGTTGGTCGTGGTGGTTGTCGTTGTTTCATAAATATGTCTGTAAGGTTCGTATGCATGAAAAGTTTTGATGATGGTGCAGGAGGAACTTTGCAAGCCAAATAACGAAGTGGCTTGGGATTACATTGAGATGATGATGAACTCTACAGTTATGGGTTACAAGATTGACTGGTTGAAGAAGGAGCATATTGGGTTCTGACATTAATTACCATTGCACCGTGTGATGTCAGTCAACTGCAATGGCTCGTAACTTGTTCTTGCTGTTGATTGCAGTTCATCTTCCCAGTGCTGTTCATGGACTGCTGGTCGCTGTACATTCTAGACATGGAGAAGAAGCAAGTTTGGTGCTTGATCGAACTGAGACAGATCCAACAGATGAGATGAAGATAAAGCATGAGGCTTTGGCAAAGAGATTCCAGTCCAGATTTTGCAACCGCTTCAACGACATGTATGGTGCTGTCTTGGTAGAGACTACTGGGTGGACCTTTATTTTTTTTGCATGGTAATACGTGTCTCATTTATATAGAATAAGGATCAAGTTACAAGGCACATAAGCACCGACCATACAAGACTGAAAAGATAGGAAAATCCTATGCAAAATACCAATGTCTGTCCCTCTCCTTCGACACCACCGAAGCGGCCACCAAAGGGTAAAAAGACAGATCACCTCTTCACCCAAGCTCGACGCGGCTCCATCGCTGATCAGCAGCTTTGCGGACCTCCAAAGTAGTTTGCGAGAAGCAAAACCATAGCCGTTGAAAGAATCAGACCGGGGCAACATGTCCCCGGACACGCCATCGGACCTTTATTTACCCATTAGTTGCACAGCACGAACCGTGTATGTACGAGGTGAGTTCGGCCATAAAAAACGAATAAATTTACTATGGTCCTTCCATATATGGCGAGACAATAATGTGAATACACTTGTTACCACGGAGGAGAGCGGGGTGTACATTGTCCACTACATAATGGACTTCACAGGGCTGCGCCTTCGCTCATCACTAAGCCTGGTAATAGAAATTTTGAATTTGAGTGGTTGACTAAAAAACACCGAAAATGAACAATGCTGTCAGTGCACTAAGCCGTGTTTGCTATTGTTTGTTTTGTTTGGCACAGGAGAAGCTTAGATCACCTCCGGAAGAAGATTGCATATGCTATTGTGACCATGAAGGGGAACAAGGGTGATCTCCCTGGTTGACTGATGGGGAATGAATCGTGGTTCAGATGACGTGCGGGCTGGTAACATCTTTTTTCCGTGGGATGAGTGTGGTCTGTCAATTCTGTGTGGTGTATGTTTCACGTCCTACATGGTTTTTCTCATGTGGAGTTGAAACCACATTTGGTTGGTCCAATGGCAAATAATCATATGTTTCAACCTGAAATCATATTGCATATAGAGTGATATTATGTTCTTATGCAATTTATTGCACGCATATACATGGAGTAACCTGAAAAAGCCTCACA
>NW_025226164.1:83498-84190 GCF_018294505.1 Triticum aestivum | reverse complement strand
TATGGAGTTCAAATAAGTTCAAAAAATGGAACCCCTTTGTAACAGACGAGTTTTCGTATGAAACCCTGATACTTCGAAAGGGATTGTCGGTTTTGTACACGAAGTGCATCCAGTTTTTGCCGCAACCCTCTCTACATTCTTGCACATGCTATGTGGGTCAACTGATGATACCATGGCAACTTTCAACCTTTCAGAGTTCATTTGAAATGCTTTCCAATTTCAGGGTCTTATAGCTCAAAATAATCAGTAAATGCATGAAAACTAACAAATGAAGTCAGAAAGGGTAGAAAATTGATGATGTGGCTTTGAATGGTGCATTTTGAGCACAGAAAAACTATGGAGTTCAAATAAGTACCAAAAAATTGAAATCCCTTTGTAACAGACAAGTTTCCGTATGAAACCCTGATACTTCGAAAGAG
Source organism: Triticum aestivum (assembly GCF_018294505.1). Classification (NCBI taxonomy): domain Eukaryota; kingdom Viridiplantae; phylum Streptophyta; class Magnoliopsida; order Poales; family Poaceae; genus Triticum; species Triticum aestivum. Next base: position 83,771 of record NW_025226164.1, on the reverse strand, counting down.
ATGGTCCGTTTTGTACACGAAGTGCATCCAATTTTTTTCGTAAGCCTCTCTAGTTTCTTGCACATGATATGTGGGTGAAATGATGATACCATGCCAACTTTCAACCTTTTCAGAGTTCATTTGAAATGCTTTTCAATTTGAGGGTCTTATAGCTCAAAATAACCAGTAAATGCATGAAAAATAACAAATGAAGTCAGAAAGGGTTGAAAATTGATGATGCGTCTTTGAATGGTGCATTTTGAGCACAGAAAAACTATGGAGTTCAAATAAGTT
>NW_025226164.1:83136-83488 GCF_018294505.1 Triticum aestivum | reverse complement strand
AAAAAATGAAATCCCTTTGTAGCGGACGAGTTTCTGTATGAAACCCTGATACTTCGAAAGAGATTGTCCGTTTTGTACAGGAAGTACATCCAGTTTTTGCCGTAACTATCTCTACATTCTTGCACATTCTATGTGGGTCAGATGATGATACCATGCCAACTTTCAACCTTTTCAGAGTTCATTTGAAATGCTTTTCAATTTCAGGGTCTTATAGCTCAAAATAATCAGTAAATGCATGAAAATAACAAATGAAGTCAGAAAGGGTTGAAAATTGATGATGTGGCTTTGAATGGTGCATTTTGAGCACAGAAAAACTATGGAGTTCAAATAAGTTCAAAAAAAATGAAATCCC
>NW_025226164.1:78009-82928 GCF_018294505.1 Triticum aestivum | reverse complement strand
ACAAATGAAGTCAGAAAGGGTTGAAAATTAATGATGCGGCTTTGAATGGTGCATTTTGATCATAGAAAAACTATGGAGTTCAAATAAGTTCAAAAAAATTAAATCCCTTTGTTACAGACAAGTTTCCGTATGAAACCCTGAAACTTCGAAAGAGATTGTCTGTTTTGTACACGAAGTGCATCCAGTTTTTGCCGTAACCCTCTCTACTTTCTTGCACATGCTATGTGGGTCAACTGATGATACCATGGCAACTTTCAACCTTTCAGAGTTCATTTGAAATGCTTTCCAATTTCAGGGTCTTATAGCTCAAAATAATCAGTAAATGCATGAAAACTAACAAATGAAGTCAGAAAGGGTTGAAAATTGATGATGTGGCTTTGAATTGTGCATTTTGAGCACAGAAAAACTATGGAGTTCAAATAAGTACCGAAAAATTGAAATCCCTTTGTAACAGACAAGTTTCCGTATGAAACCCTGATACTTCGAAAGAGATGGTCCGTTTTGTACACGAAGTGCATCCAATTTTTTTCGTAAGCCTCTCTAGTTTCTTGCACATGATATGTGGGTGAAATGATGATACCTTGCCAACTTTCAACCTTTTCAGAGTTCATTTGAAATGCTTTTCAATTTGAGGGTCTTATAGCTCAAAATAACCAGTAAATGCATGAAAAATAACAAATGAAGTCAGAAAGGGTTGAAAATTGATGATGCGTCTTTGAATGGTGCATTTTGAGCACAGAAAAACTATGGAGTTCAAATAAGTTCAAAAAATGAAATCCCTTTGTAGCGAACGAGTTTCTGTATGAAACCCTGATACTTCGAAAGAGATTGTCCGTTTTGTACAGGAAGTACATCCAGTTTTTGCCGTAACTATCTCTACATTCTTGCACATTCTATGTGGGTCAAATGATGATACCATGCCAACTTTCAACCTTTTCAGAGTTCATTTGAAATGCTTTTCAATTTCAGGGTCTTATAGCTCAAAATAATCAGTAAATGCATGAAAATAACAAATGAAGTCGGAAAGGGTTGAAAATTGATGATGTGGCTTTGAATGGAGCATTTTGAGCACAGAAAAACTATGGACTTCAAATAAGTTCAAAAAAATGAAATCCCTTTGGTACAGACAAGTTTCCATATGAAACCCTGATACTTCGAAAGAGATTGTCCGTTTTGTACACGAAGTGCATCCAGTTTTTGCCGTAACCCTCTCTACTTTATTGCACATGCTATGTGGGTCAAATGATGATACCATGCCAACTTTCAACCTTTTTAGAGTTCATTTGAAATGCTTTTCAATTTCAGGGTTTTATAGCTCAAAATAATCAGTAAATGCATGAAAAAAAACAAATGAAGTCAGAAAGGGTTGAAAATTAATGATGCGGCTTTGAATGGTGCATTTTGATCACAGAAAAACTATGGAGTTCAAATAAGTTCAAAAAAATGAAATCCCTTTGTTACAGACAAGTTTCCGTATGAAACCCTGAAACTTCGAAAGAGATTGTCTGTTTTGTACACGAAGTGCATCCAGTTTTTGCCGTAACCCTCTCTACTTTCTTGCACATGCTATGTGGGTCAAATGATGATATCATGCCAACTTTCAACCTTTTCAGAGTTCATTTGAAATGCTTTTCAATTTGAGGGTCTTATAGCTCAAAATAACCATTAAATGCATGAAAAATAACAAATGAAGTCAGAAAGGGTTGAAAATTTATGATGTGGCTTTGAATGGTGCATTTTGAGCACAGAAAAACTATGGAGTTCAAATAAGTTCAAAAAAATGGAACCCCTTTGTAACAGACGAGTTTTCGTATGAAACCCTGATACTTCGAAAGGGATTGTCGGTTTTGTACACGAAGTGCATCTAGTTTTTGCCGCAACCCTCTCTACATTCTTGCACATGCTATGTGGGTCAACTGATGATACCATGGCAACTTTCAACCTTTCAGAGTTCATTTGAAATGCTTTCCAATTTCAGGGTCTTATAGCTCAAAATAATCAGTAAATGCATGAAAACTAACAAATGAAGTCAGAAAGGGTTGAAAATTGATGATGTGGCTTTGAATGGTGCATTTTGAGCACAGAAAAACTATGGAGTTCAAATAAGTACCAAAAAATTGAAATCCCTTTGTAACAGACAAGTTTCCGTATGAAACCCTGATACTTCGAAAGAGATGGTCCGTTTTGTACACGAAGTGCATCCAATTTTTTTCGTAAGCCTCTCTAGTTTCTTGCACATGATATGTGGGTGAAATGATGATACCATGCCAACTTTCAACCTTTTCAGAGTTCATTTGAAATGCTTTTCAATTTGAGGGTCTTATAGCTCAAAATAACCAGTAAATGCATGAAAAATAACAAATGAAGTCAGAAAGGGTTGAAAATTGATGATGCGTCTTTGAATGGTGCATTTTGAGCACAGAAAAACTATGGAGTTCAAATAAGTTCAAAAAAATTAAATCCCTTTGGTACAGACAAGTTTCTGTATGAAACCCTGATACTTCGAAAGAGATTGTCCGTTTTGTACACCAAGTACATCCAGTTTTTGCCGTAACCCTCTCTACTTTATTGCAGATGCTATGTGGGTCAAATGATGATACCATGGCAACTTTCAACCTTTCAGAGTTCGTTTGAAATGCTTTCCAATTTCAGGGTCTTGTAGCTCAAAATAATCAGTAAATGCATGAAAAATAACAAATGAAGTCAGAAAGGGTTGAAAATTGATGATGTGGCTTTGAATGGTGCATTTTGAGCATAGAAAAACTATGGAGTTCAAATAAGTTCAAAAAAATTGAAATCCCTTTGTAATATAAAAGTTTCCGTATGAAACCCTGATACTTCGAAAGAGATTGTCCGTTTTGTACACGAAGTGCATCCAGTTTTTGCCGTAACCCTCTCTAGTTTCTTGCACATGATATGTGGGTCAAATGATGATACCATGCCAACTTTCAACCTTTTCAGAGTTCATTTGAAATGCTTTTCAATTTGAGGGTCTTATAGCTCAAATAATCAGTAAATGCATGAAAATAACAAATGAAGTCAGAAAGGGTTGAAAATTGATGATGTGGCTTTGAATGGTGCATTTTGAGCACAGAAAAACTATGGAGTTCAAATAAGTTCAAAAAAAATGAAATCCCTTTGGTACAGACAAGTTTCCATATGAAACCCTGATACTTCGAAAGAGATTGTCTGTTTTGTACACCAAGTGCATCCAGTTTTTGCCGTAACCCTCTCTACTTTATTGCACATGCTATGTGGGTCAAATGATGATACCATGCCAACTTTCAACCTTATCAGAGTTCATTTGAAATGCTTCTCAATTTCAGGGTCTTATAGCTCAAAATAACCATTAAATGCATGAAAAATAACAAATGAAGTCAGAAAGGGTTGGAAATTGGTGATGTGGCTTTGAATGGTGCATTTTGAGCACAGAAAAACTATGGAGTTCAAATAAGTTCAAAAAAATGGAACCCCTTTGCAACAGACGAGTTTTCGTATGAAACCCTGATACTTGGAAAGGGATTGTCCTTTTTGTACACGAAGTGCATCCAGTTTTTGTCGTAACCCTCTCTACATTCTTGCACATGCTATGTGGGTCAAATGATGATACCATGCCAACTTTCAACCTTTCAGAGTTCATTTGAAATGCTTTCCAATTTCAGGGTCTTATATCTCAAAATAATCAGTAAATGCATGAAAAATAACAAATGAAGTCAGAAAGGGTTGAAAATTGATGATGTGGCTTTGGATGGTGCATTTTGAGCACAGAAAAACTATGGAGTTCAAATAAGTACAAAAAAATTGAAATCCCTTTGTAACAGACAAGTTTCCGTATGAAGCCCTGATACTTCGAAAGAGATTGTCCGTTTTGTACACGAAGTGCATCCAGTTTTTTTCGTAAGCCTCTGTAGTTTCTTGCACATGATATGTGGGTGAAATGATGATACCATGCCAACTTTCAACCTTTTCAGAGTTCATTTGAAATGCTTTTCAATTTGAGGGTCTTATAGCTCAAAATAACCAGTAAATGCATGAAAAATAACAAATGAAGTCAGAAAGGGTTGAAAATTGATGATGCGTCTTTGAATTGTGCATTTTGAGCACAGAAAAACTACGGAGTTCAAATAACTTCAAAAAAATGAAATCCCTTTGTAGCAGACGAGTTTCTGTATGAAACCCTGATACTTCGAAAGAGATTGTCCGTTTTGTACACGAAGTGCATCCAGTTTTTGCCGTAACCCTCTCTACATTCTTGCACATGCTATGTGGGTCAAATGATGATACCATGGCAACTTTCAACCTTTCAGAGTTCATTTGAAATGCTTTCCAATTTCAGGGTCTTGTAGCTCAAAATAATCAGTAAATGCATGAAAAATAACAAATGAAGTCAGAAAGGGTTGAAAATTGATGATGTGGCTTTGAATGGTGCATTTTGAGCACAGAAAAACTATGGAGTTCAAATAAGTTCAAAAAAATTGAAATCCCTTTGTAACAGACAAGTTTCCGTATGAAACCCCGATACTTCGAAAGAGATTGTCCGTTTTGTACACGAAGTGCATCCAGTTTTTTTCGTAACCCTCTCTAATTTCTTGCACATGATATGTGGGTCAAATGATGATACCATGCCAACTTTCAACCTTTTCAGAGTTCATTTGAAATGCTTTTCAATTTGAGGGTCTTATAGCTCAAAATAACCAGTAAATGGATGAAAAATAACAAATGAAGTCACAAAGGGTTGAAAATTAATGATGCGGATTTGAATGGTGCATTTTGAGCACAGAAAAACTATGGAGTTCAAATAAGTTCAAAAAAAATGAAATCCCTTTGTTACAGACAAGTTTCCGTATGAAACCCTGAAACTTCGAAAGAGATTGTCTGTTTTGTACACGAAGTGCATCCAGTTTTTGCCGTAACCCTCT
>NW_025226164.1:75913-77616 GCF_018294505.1 Triticum aestivum | reverse complement strand
TCATTTGAAATGCTTTTGAATTTGAGGGTCTTATAGCTCAAAATAACCAGTAAATGGATGAAAAATAACAAATGAAGTCACAAAGGGTTGAAAATTAATGATGCGGCTTTGAATGGTGCATTTTGAGCACAGAAAAACTATGGAGTTCAAATAAGTTCAAAAAAAATGAAATCCCTTTGTTACAGACAAGTTTCCGTATGAAACCCTGAAACTTCGAAAGAGATTGTCTGTTTTGTACACGAAGTGCATCCAGTTTTTGCCGTAACCCTCTCTACTTTCTTGCACATGCTATGTGGGTCAAATGATGATATCATGCCAACTTTCAACCTTTTCAGAGTTAATTAGAAATGCTTTTCAATTTGAGGGTCTTATAGCTCAAAATAACCATTAAATGCATGAAAAATAACAAATGAAGTCAGAAAGGGTTGAAAATAGATGATGTGGCTTTGAATGGTGCATTTTGAGCACAGAAAAACTATGGAGTTCAAATAAGTTCAAAAAAATGGAACCCCTTTGTAACAGACGAGTTTCCGTATGAAACCCTGAAACTTCGAAATAGATTGTCCGTTTTGTACACGAAGTGCATCCAGTTTTTGCCGTAACCCTCTCTACATTCTTGCACATGCTATGTGGGTCAAATGATGATACCATGGCAACTTTCAACCTTTCAGAGTTCATTTGAAATGCTTTCCAATTTCAGGGTCTTATAGCTCAAAATAATCAGTAAATGCATGAAAAATAACAAATGAAGTCAGAAAGGGTTGAAAATTGATGATGTGGCTTTGGATGGTGCATTTTGAGCACAGAAAAACTATGGAGTTCAAATAAGTACAAAAAAATTGAAATCCCTTTGTAACAGACAAGTTTCCGTATGAAGCCCTGATACTTCGAAAGAGATTGTCCGTTTTGTACACGAAGTGCATCCAGTTTTTTTCGTAAGACTCTGTAGTTTCTTGCACATGATATGTGGGTGAAATGATGATACCATGCCAACTTTCAACCTTTTCAGAGTTCATTTGAAATGCTTTTCAATTTGAGGGTCTTATAGCTCAAAATAACCAGTAAATGCATGAAAAATAACAAATGAAGTCAGAAAGGGTTGAAAATTGATGATGCGTCTTTGAATGGTGCATTTTGAGCACAGAAAAACTATGGAGTTCAAATAAGTTCAAAAAAATGAAATCCCTTTGTAGCAGACGAGTTTCTGTATGAAACCCTGATACTTCGAAAGAGATTGTCCGTTTTGTACACGAAGTGCATCCAGTTTTTGCCGTAACCCTCTCTACATTCTTGCACATGCTATGTGGATCAAATGATGATACCATGGCAACTTTCAACCTTTCAGAGTTCATTTGAAATGCTTTCCAATTTCAGGGTCTTGTAGCTCAAAATAATCAGTAAATGCATGAAAAATAACAAATGAAGTCAGAAAGGGTTGAAAATTGATGATGTGGCTTTGAATGGTGCATTTTGAGCACAGAAAAACTATGGAGTTCAAATAAGTTCAAAAAAATTGAAATCCCTTTGTAACAGACAAGTTTCCGTATGAAACCCCGATACTTCGAAAGAGATTGTCCGTTTTGTACACGAAGTGCATCCAGTTTTTTTCGTAACCCTCTCTAATTTCTTGCACATGATATGTGGGTCAAATGATGATACCATGCCAACTTTCAACCTTTTCAGAGTTCATTTGAAATGCTTTT
>NW_025226164.1:73856-75903 GCF_018294505.1 Triticum aestivum | reverse complement strand
ACAGAAAAACTATGGAGTTCAAATAAGTTCAAAAAAATGAAATCCCTTTGTAGCAGACGAGTTTCTGTATGAAACCCTGATACTTCGAAAGAGATTGTCCGTTTTGTACACGAAGTGCATCCAGTTTTTGCCGTAACCCTCTCTACATTCTTGCACATGCTATGTGGGTCAAATGATGATACCATGGCAACTTTCAACCTTTCAGAGTTCATTTGAAATGCTTTCCAATTTCAGGGTCTTGTAGCTCAAAATAATCAGTAAATGCATGAAAAATAACAAATGAAGTCAGAAAGGGTTGAAAATTGATGATGTGGCTTTGAATGGTGCATTTTGAGCACAGAAAAACTATGGAGTTCAAATAAGTTCAAAAAAATTGAAATCCCTTTGTAACACACAAGTTTCCGTATGAAACCCCGATACTTCGAAAGAGACTGTCCGTTTTGTACACGAAGTGCATCCAGTTTTTTTCGTAACCATCTCTAATTTCTTGCACATGCTATGTGGGTCAAATGATGATACCATGCCAACTTTCAACCTTTTCAGAGTTCATTTGAAATTTTCAGGGTCTTATAGCTCAAAATAATCAGTAAATGCATGCAAAATAACAAATGAAGTCAGAAAGGGTTGAAAATTGATGGTGTGGCTTTGAATGGTGCATTTTGAGCAAAGAAAAACTATGGAGTTCAAATAAGTTCAAAAAAATTGAAATCCCTTTGTAACAGACAAGTTTCCGTATGAAACCCTGATACTTCGAAAGAGATTGTCCGTTTTGTACACGAAGTGCATCCAGTTTTTGTCGTAACCCTTTCTACTTTCTTGCACATGATATGTGGGTCAAATGATGATGCCGTGCCAACTTTCAACCTTTTCAGAGTTCATTTGAAATGCTTTTCAATTTGAGGGTCTTATAGCTCAAAATAACCAGTAAATGCATGAAAAATAACAAATGAAGTCAGAAAGGGTTGAAAATTTATGATATGGCTTTGAATGGTGCATTTTGAGCACAGAAAAACAATGGAGTTCAATTAAGTTCAAAAAAACGAAATCTCTTTGTAACAGACAAGTTTCCGTATGAAACCCTGATACTTCGAAAGAGATTGTCCGTTTTGTACACGAAGTGCATCCAGTTTTTGTCGTAACCCTCTCTACTTTCTTGCACATTCTATGTGGGTCAAATGATGATACCATGCCAACATTCAAACTTTTTAGAGTTCATTTGAAATGCTTTTCAAATTCAGGGTCTTATAGCTCAAAATAATCAGTAAATGCAGGAAAAATAACAAATGAAGTCAGAAAGGGTTGAAAATTGATGATGTGGCTTTGAATGGTGCATTTTGAGCACAGAAAAACTATGGAGTTCAAATAAGTTCAAAAAAATGGAACCCCTTTGTAACAGACGAGTTTCCGTATGAAACCCTGATACTTCGAAAGAGACTGTCCGTTTTGTACACGAAGTGCATCCAGTTTGTGCCGTAACCCTCTCTACATTCTTGCACATGCTATGTGGGTCAAATGATGATACCATGGCAACTTTCAACCTTTCAGAGTTCATTTGAAATGCTTTCCAATTTCAGGGTCTTATAGCTCAAAATAATTAGTAAATGCATGAAAAATCACAAATGAAGTCAGAAAGGGTTGAAAATTGATGATGTGGCTTTGAATGGTGCATTTTGAGCACAGAAAATCTATGGAGTTCAAATAAGTTCAAAAAAATGAAATCCCTTTGTAACAGACGAGTTTCTGTATCAAACCCTGATACATCGAAATAGATTGTCCGTTTTGTACACGAAGTGCATCCAGTTTTTGCCGTAACCCTCTCTACTTTATTGCACATGATATGTGGGTCAAATGATGATACCATGCCAACTTTCAACCTTTTAGAGTTCATTTGAAATGCTTTTCAATTTGAGGGTCTTATAGCTCAAAATAACCAGTAAATTCATGAAAAATAACAAATGAAGTCAGAAAGGGTTGAAAATTGATAATGTGGCTTTGAATGGTGCATTTTGAGCACAGAAAAACTATGGAGTTCAAATAAGTTCAAAAA
>NW_025226164.1:71251-73060 GCF_018294505.1 Triticum aestivum | reverse complement strand
GTGCATTTTGATCACAGAAAAACTATGGAGTTCAAATAAGTTCAAAAAAATGAAATCCCTTTGTTACAGACAAGTTTCCGTATGAAACCCTGAAACTTCGAAAGAGATTGTCTGTTTTGTACACGAAGTGCATCCAGTTTTTGCCGTAACCCTCTCTACTTTCTTGCACATGCTATGTGGGTCAAATGATGATATCATGCCAACTTTCAACCTTTTCAGAGTTCATTTGAAATGCTTTTCAATTTGAGGGTCTTATAGCTCAAAATAACCATTAAATGCATGAAAAATAACAAATGAAGTCAGAAAGGGTCGAAAATTGATGATGTGGCTTTGAATGGTGCGTTTTGAGCACAGAAAAACTATGGAGTTCAAATAACTTCAAAAAAATGGAACCCCTTTGTAACAGACGAGTCTTCGTATGAAACCCTAATACTTCGAAAGAGATTGTCCGTTTTGTACACGAAGTGCATCCAGTTTTTGCCGTAACGCTCTCTACATTCTTGCACATGCTATGTGGGTCAAATGATGATACCATGCCAACTTTCAACCTTTCAGAGTTCATTTGAAATGCTTTCCAATTTCAGGGTCTTATAGCTCAAAATAATCAGTAAATGCATGAAAAATAACAAATGAAGTCAGAAAGGGTTGAAAATTGATGATGTGGCTTTGAATGGTGCATTTTGCGCACAGAAAAACTGTGGAGTTCAAATAAGTTGAAAAAAAATTGAAATCCCTTTGTAACAGACAAGTTTCCGTATGAAACCCTGATACTTCGAAAGAGATTGTCCGTTTTGTACACGAAGTGCATCCAGTTTTTGTCGTAACCCTGTCTAGTTTCTTGCACATGATATGTGGGTCAAATGATGATACCATGCCAACTTTCAACCTTTTCAGAGTTCATTTGAAATGCTTTTCAATGAGGGTCTTATAGCTCAAAATAACCAGTAAATGCATGAAAAATAACAAATGAAGTCAGAAAGGGTTGAAATTGATGATGCGGCTTTGAATGGTGCATTTTGAGCACAGAAAAACTATGGAGTTCAAATAAGTTCAAAAAAATGAAATCCCTTTGTAACAGACGAGTTTCTGTATGAAACCCTGATACTTCGAAAGAGATTGTCCGTTTTGTACACGAAGTACATCCAGTTTTTGCCGTAACTATCTCTACATTCTTGCACATTCTATGTGGGTCAAATGATGATACCATGCCAACTTTCAACCTTTTCCGAGTTCATTTGAAATGCTTTTCAATTTCAGGGTCTTATAGCTCAAAATAATCAGTAAATGGTTGAAAATAACAAATGAAGTCAGAAAGGGTTGAAAATTGATGATGTGGCTTTGAATGGTGCATTTTGAGCACAAAAAAACTATGGATTTAAAATAAGTTCAAATAAAAGAAATCCGTTTGTAACAGACGAGTTTCCGTATGAAACCCTGATACTTCGAAAGAGACTGTCCGTTTTGTACACGAAGTGCATCCAGTTTTTGCCGTAACCCTCTCTAGTTTCTTGCACATGATATGTGGGTCAAATGATGATACCATGCCAACTTTCAACCTTTTCAGAGTTCATTTGAAATGCTTTTCAATGAGGGTCTTATAGCTCAAAATAACCAGTAAATGCATGAAAAATAACAAATGAAGTCAGAAAGGGTTGAAAATTGATGATGCGGCTTTGAATGGTGCATTTTGAGCACAGAAAAACTATGGAGTTCAAATAAGTTCAAAAAAATGAAATCCCTTTGTAACAGACGAGTTTCTGTATGAAACCCTGATACTTCGAAAGAGATTGTCCGTTTTGTACACGAAGT
>NW_025226164.1:66864-69353 GCF_018294505.1 Triticum aestivum | reverse complement strand
GAAGTGCATCCTGTTTTTGACGTAACCCTCTCTAGTATCTTGCACATGATATGTGGGTCAAATGATGATACCATGCCAACTTTCAGAGTTCATTTGAAATGCTTTCCAATTTCAGTGTCTTATAGCTCAAAATAATCAGTAAATGCATGAAAAATAACAAATGAAGTCAGAAAGGGTTGAAAATGTATGATGTGGCTTTGAATGGTGCATTTTGAGCACAGAAAAACTATGGAGTTCAAATAAGTTCAAAAAAATTGAAATCCCTTTGTAACAGACAAGTTTCCATATGAAACCCTGATACTTCAAAAGAGATTGTCCGTTTTGTACACGAAGTGCATCCAGTTTTTGCCGTAACCCTCTCTACTTTATTGCACATGATATGTGGGTCGAATGATGATACCATGCCAACTTTCAACCTTTTCAGAGTTTATTTGAAATGCTTTTCAATTTGAGGGTCTTATAGCTCAAAATAACAAGTAAACACATGAAAAATAAAAAATGAAGTAAGAAAGGGTTGAAAATTGATAATGTGGCTTTGAATGGTGCATTTTGAGCACAGAAAAACTATGGAGTTCAAATAAGTTAAAAAAATGAAATACCTTTGTTACAGACAAGTTTCCGTATGAAACCCTGATACTTCGAAAGAGATTGTCCGTTTTGTACACGAAGTGCATCCAGTTTTTGCCGTAACCCTCTCTACATTCTTGCACATGCTATGTGGGTCAAATGATGATACCATGCCAACTTTCAATCTTTTCAGAGTTCATTTGAAATGCTTTCCAATTTCAGGGTCTTATAGCTCAAAATAATCAGTAAATGCATGAAAAATAACAAATGAAGTCAGAAAGGGTTGAAAATTGATGATGTGGCTTTGAATGGTGTATTTTGAGCACAGAAAAACTATGGTGTTCAAATAAGTTCAAAAAAATTGAAATCCCTTTGTTAGAGACAAGTTTCCGTATGAAACCTTGATACTTCGAAAGAGATTGTCCGTTTTGTACACGAAGTAAATCCAGTTTTTCCCGTAACCCTGTCTACTTTCTTGCACATGATATGTGGGTCAAATGATGATACCATGCCAACTTTCAACCTTCCAAGAGTTCATTTGAAATGCTTTTCAATTTGAGGGTCTTATAGCTCAAAATAACTAGTAAATGCATGAAAAATAACAAATGAAGTCAGAAAGGGTTGAAAATAGATGGTGTGGCTTTGAATGGTGCATTTTGAGCACAGAAAAACTATGGAGTTCAAATAAGTTAAAAAAATGAAATCCCTTTGTTACAGACAAGTTTCCGTATGAAACCCTGATACTTCGAAAGAGATTGTCCGTTTTGTACACGAAGTGCATCCAGTTTTTGCCGTAACCCTCTCTACTTTCTTGCACATGCTATGTGGGTCAAATGATGGTACCATGCCAACTTTCAACCTTTTTAGAGTTCATTTGAAATGCTTTTCAATTTCAGGGTCTTATAGCTCAAAATAATCACTAAATGCATGAAAAATAACAAATGAAGTCAGAAAGGGTTGAAAATTGATGATGTGGCTTTGAATGGTGCATTTTGAGCACCAAAAACTATGGATTTAAAATAAGTTCAAAAAAAATGAAATCCCTTTGTAACAGACGAGTTTCCGTATGAAACCCTGATACTTCGAAAGAGATTGTCCGTTTTGTACACGAAGTGCATCCAGTTTTTGCCGTAACCCTCTCTACATTCTTCATCATGCTATGTGGGTCAAATGATTATACCATGCCAACTTTCAACCTTTTCAGATTTCATTTGAAATGCTTTCCAATTTCAGGGTCTTATTGCTCAAAATAATCAGTAAATGCTTGAAAAATAAAACATAAAGTCAGAAAGGGTTGAAAATTGATGATGTGGCTTTGAATGGTGCATTTTGAGCACAGAAAAACTATGGAGTTCAAATAAGTTAAAAAAAATGAAATCCCTTTGTAACAGACGAGTTTCTGTATCAAACCATGATACTTCGAAAGAGATTGTCCGTTTTGTACACAAAGTGCATCCAGTTTTTGCCGTAACCCTCTCTACTTTATTGCACATGATATGTGGGTCAAATGATGATACCATGCCAACTTTCAACCTTTTCAGAGTTTATTTGAAATGCTTTTCAATTTGAGGGTCTTATAGCTCAAAATAACCAGTAAATGCATGAAAAATAAAAAATGAAGTAAGAAAGGGTTGAAAATTGATAATGTGGCTTTGAATGGTGCATTTTGAGCACAGAAAAACTATGGAGTTCAAAAAAATGAAATCCCTTTGGTACAGACAAGTTTCCGTGTGAAACCCTGATACTTCGAAAGAGATTGTCCGTTTTGTACACGAAGTGCATCCAGTTTTTGCCGTAACCCTCTCTACTTTCTTGCACATGCTATGTGGGTCAAATGATGATACCATGCCAACTTTCAACCTTTTTAGAGTTCATTTGAAATGCTTTTCAATTCCAGGGTCTTATAGCTCAAAATAATCACT